>NW_011887872.1:129446-175917 GCF_000806365.1 Fopius arisanus | reverse complement strand
CAGCTTCAACCCTTTATTTTTTTCCTTCCACTCACTCGACCATCAACCCCCTATTTTACCCTGCCACACTCATCCCAGCTTCAATCCTTCATTTTTTTCCTTGCACTCATTTTACCATCAACCCTCTATTTTACCCTGCCACACTCATCCCAGCTTCAACCCTTCATTTTTTTCCTTGCACTCATTTAACCATCAACCCTCTATTTTACCCTGCCAGACTCATCCCACCGTCAACCCTCATTTTCCCCATGACTCATTCCACCCTCAACCATCATTTTTGCCGAATGAATTCATCCCACCATGATTCTCCTTTGCACCCTGGCACACTCTTCCCACCCTCAACCCCTAATTTTTGTCCAATGCACTCAGTTCACTTTTCTATTTTTATTTTTTTCCAATACACTGATTGGATTCCGCAACTCCGTCTAATCATTCCGTGAATCAATCTACATACACCTGTGGACCCTTTTTCACGCCGTCGGCCATCTTGAAAGAGGGTTAGTGAGGGTGGAAAACAAAGGTTAAAATTTATAGGTACAGATCGATTCAGAATCATCCCCTGAGTCGATTTACCCATCCCTGTAAAGACTTTTTTTTTCATCCCATCGGTCATTTTGAGAGAGAGTTAGTGAGGGTGAAAAAAAAGGTCGAAATTTATAGGTACAGATCGACTCAGAATGATCCCCTGAGTCGATTTACCCACTCCTGTGGAGACATTTTTTTTTATCCCATCGGTCATTTTGAGAGAGGATTAGTGAGGGTGAAAAAAAAGGTCGAAATTTATAGGTACAGATAGACTCAGAATCACCCCTTGAGTCGATTTACCCACCCTTGTAAAGACTTTTTTTTTCATCCCATCGGTCATTTTGAGGGAGGGTTAGTGAGGGTGAAAAAAAAAGGTCGAAATTTATAGGTACAGATCGACTCAGAATCACCCCCTGAGTCGATTTACCCACCCCTGTAAAGACTTTTTTTTTTATCCTATTGGTCATTTTGGGGGAGGGTTAGTGAGGGCAAAAAAAAATGTCGAAATTTATAGGTACAGATCGACTCAGAATCACCCCCTGAGTCGATTTACCCACATTTATAGAGGTATTCTTTTTAACCCTTTGGCCATCTTGGAAATGGCTTAGTGAAGGTGAAAAATTAGGGTCGAAATTCATGGAGACAAATCGATTGAGAATCATCTCCTGAATCGATTTAGATATACTTGTAGAGACCTTTTTTTTACTCGTTCGGGCATCGTGGAAATGGGCTAGTGAGGGTGCAAAAACACCCCATTTCACCCGGAAGCATTTTTTTATTCATCTCTTGTCATTCTCACCCCAATTTTTATCCCTTCATTTCCCCTCTCCCTTCCCCCTGCAACCCGCCAGTGTTCGTCTAAGCATCCATCTTCTTTTCATATCTTCATTTCACCTTCAACCATGCCTACGAAAGCCATGTGTATACACATACCCCTTTCTCAATCCCAGTTTCACCCTTATACCCGGGCTCTACCCTCACGTATCTATTTAACCCCTAAATTAACAATTTTCCCTCCCAATCCCATTTATTAATATCTTCAAATTATCCCCCCAAAAGTGCCCCTCCTTCTTACGCTCCTGATCACTTCTGCCGTGAAACTCATTTTCGCCTCTCCGAGATTGAGAGGCCACACTATTGCCATCTGTCTAAACTTCGTTTCCCTAAAATTGACAGCTGATCGCTTCATAATCGCGAACCTAAATTCCGGGCGTTCAGTGCATCGAATCTTTCCGGGAAAAATCGCGACAAATGTAATAATTGTGTTCACGGGTCGGTAATTGGGTGACGCGAGTGAGAAGTGGATGTATAAATTGTGGGGAGTGTTTTTATTCCGCAGTGATTGAGCCGCCATATTTTTCCCCAAACGATCATTGGAGAATTCATCTTGGTGAAATCTAGGGGGTATCTTTGAACGTAATTTACACGTTCGTTCCTCAATTTCCCACCCCTGAGACCTAATTACCGGCCCGGCAAAACAGGCCTATAGGGGCTGGCATTTAGTTACCCGTAAGACGCGTTTTTTCTAGGGAATTCCCTAGGGACATGTCGGGCAACAATCCCTCCACCCGGGCCTTAAATCTTCTATTCAAATAAATTATAAGTAATGAATAATGTGGAGGTATTACGCAATGACCGTCTGATACGGGAGATCCCGCTAGATGGCAGCGGTGTTGAAATACCACAGGGGTCGGTAAACTTGATCGGTCCCAGCAGTTTCCAGATACGCGGGACATATCGCTAATTATTCAATTATATTAAAACTACAGGATTCTAATTATTCATCGATGATTAAATAAATTGAAATTGCTTGACCCCTAATAATGGAGTTCATGACAGATAACTTCTAATTTTTCCTAATCGGATTTGGGGGAGGCGAAATGGGGATGAGGAGAAGAGCTCATATGGAAATATTCTATAAGATTTCCAATCGAAAACCCTATAGGATTCGCTGAGGTAAAGCCTATAAGATTCCTATAGGTTAATATAGGAAAATATTCTATAAGATTTCCTATAGAAAATCCTACAGGATTCGAAAATACGGTTCCGTTCATTAATGGTTTGATTCTCTGTGGTAGGCTTCGTTTCCTTTTTTGTTCGACTTCTACCTACGATTTTCAGGTTCTCCCCGCTTCTTACAATTCGCAAGAGCGGGAGCTGCGAATACTTATCCTTATGCTTTGTAACACTTTTCCCCCATCTCGTCCCGAAGATCGGCGGTAGTTATTACCTTCGCCCGTTCCCGTGCTTGCATCCTAAAATCCATCCGAATTACTGCGGACGCCAGCTAGCTTTTTATGGGCCAAATGCTAACGAAAACCGCAACGAAGGCAAGGAGGGGGGGTGCCCTGCCTTGCCCGAGGTCAGCCGACCTCATCAAACCCAAAATCCCGAAATATCCAAAAAACAAGAGCACGAAAGGACAGGACGAGTGGGGTTGGAACTCGTTCTCCCGACAACACAAAATCCGTAAATCCATAAACCCAAAAACCGGGGAGTCCGTACTCCCAGAACTAAAACGATAACCTCATTACCGTAAAACTACCCACGAGAAGCTAGAAGCCGATTACGAATGGAACGGAAGCGGGAAGACCTGGGCTGCTCAGGATGCTAGGTCTTGGAGAGAGGGCCAAAGTCCACGGATACGCGACTCTAATAACCAAAATATAGACCGAAAAATAATACAGAGAATAGACCGTGGTTCGGGATACCGAGGGCATACTTGCGGGGTTCTGGGACGCTGAGGGGGACCTCTAAGAACACCTCGCCGAGAGCGCGCCGTAAGATAGCGAAATGCCGGGAGGCCGAGAGCGTGGGGATTACTCACCCAAAAGCACACTATCGAGAGCGTGACGGGCCCACTAGGGTAGCCCCAAATGTAGAGAGCCTAACTGGGGAGAGGATGACTCTCACCCAGAGAACATCACCAGGAAGAACATGGCCCTCACCTAGAGAACACCACCCGAGGAGAGTATTGCTCTCACTCACAGAATGTCCGCGGGGAGAGGATGATCTTCACCTAGGGAGCGTAGAAGACCAATGCTGGGCATTGGGAGCCAGCTAACGGCTCGAAAGATAGCTGCCAGTTGTCCGCACTGGGAGCCAGCCGAAGCGGCTCTGCCGAGTGAGTGGGCAGTGTCAGCAGTAGTGCCGATGTACCCCCACTCTCGACTACGGCTGGGTGAGCTGCCGTGTGCCGGGACGTGCTGCCCTCGCCGCAGGGATTAGCGTCTCCTGAAGCGCGCCGGATTCGAGCGTCGCCACTGACTCCTTCGAACAAACCCTTCGAAGGATCAGCCGCTCGAATGCCCACCCTATCTAACATGAAGCGCTCATACGCCAGTATGGTTCCTATGCTATATGGCAGCAAGTCTCGTAGGGTAGCTGGGAATGTTTCCCCGTGTCCGCCGTGTGCTGTTGCCTGTCCTTAGGCCTCCTAACACCCTAAGCACTCGGGCCCGAGTCCCCACACCCCTCGACGATTCGAGTAATTCCCGGGAGAGAGTCGAGATGGCAGAATTTTAGAGAACTTAACCCATAATTTAGTTTAATGTGCGGGATTTCCAAAAATCCCGTTGCAGCTTTATAAGTAATTTTAAAATTACTTATAAAATAATACTAATAGTAATAGTACTAATTACTTATAAAATAATACTCATCCTTATGCTTTATAAGGAATCTTAAAATTATTTTTATTTTATTTTTACATTTTTCCTTTTTTCTATTACCATTGTTTTCTTACCATGGTTTGATAGGCACCCCTTCGTCTTAGCCTTTTTAGCCTCTCCTACTATCCTCTCTTATTTTTTGCCTCTCCTACTATCCTCTCTTTTATTATTGCGGTAGCATGGGCCGACTTTCCATTTTTTCTGCGCCCATTTGGCTTGTACTGAGGGAAACCATGTAAAACCTCAGTAGCGCAGCCGGCCGGTAATGCGGGGATTCTGCTGTGTTCATCAGTCACACTGACTCGGTGAACACACCAGCTCTCCGCATACGTGCCTGACGTCGGCAGTCTACACGCCGAGTGGTGTGACCAAGCGGGCACCCATCCAAGTACTAACCCAACTGAGCGTTGCTTAGCTTGGGTGACCGCCGAAGCCACACACCGCCCGCGTGGCTACTGTCGCCGCTTAATCTTAAAATTATAAGTATCCTTATAAGCATAGAGATAAGTATAAAATTAATTATGCTTTATAAGAAATTTTAAAATTACTTATAAAGCATAAGGATAAGTATTCGCAGAAATTAACACAGAAATTAACACAGAACGTAGAAATAGTGACCACCAATATACTGAAAAAAAAAGAAAGTGATCGTCAGTTACGTAGTAGAGTAATAAATTTTCAAAGTAGCATTATTTCTCCCAGTGGGCGGAGCGCATGAGTTTGTTGCGCGTGACGCGACAACAACGCTTTCTGCTCGAGTCGCGCGAATCTATTTGGAATAGTCCATGACGAATCAACGGGACGATTCATAAATAAAATAAATACATTGAGTGAGAAAGAGCTCTCTCATGAAAGCGGAGACACGCTGCGCGCGGTTGCCACGATCGGCACCGTTTAGCGTTAGCTGTGTGTACATGTATCCATGCATGGTAGATTCTTGTGTGCGTGAGTCGAGTGGAACTGTACACCCGCAAACGTTTATATTCTAACTGGTATTCTCCGCTTAGCGGAAGATTAATTCGGAGCGTAGTAAATTTTAAGCCTAACTCTCTCGCGACAACAACCTTAATGAACGGAAGCGTATTTTTCTCGAACACCTGCTGTCGCTGGGAAATGTGCGACATTCTATTTTAGAAGGACTGAGGAATCACCGAAGACAAGAAAAGAAAAAAAAATAAATCAAATTTTTAAACAATCAAAATCACGGATTTTTTTTATGTTTATACACCCTACACTTGAATGCTATAAATAATTCAAAAAAATTTCTTAGAGAATATTCCAGAGAGAAAACCCTACAGTGAATGTTGAAGGAAAAGCTGAGAAAAATCTGATAGGAAATTGAATAGAAAATCAAACAAAAAATCCTTTTGCATAAAATGCTCTATAGAAAATCTTCTAGAATAATTCCATATGAGCTCTTCTCCCCATCCCCATTTCGCCTCCCACAAATCCAATTACGAAAAATTGGAAGTTATCTGTCATGAACTAGATTATTAGAGGTCAAGTAATTTCAATTTATTTAATCATCGATGAATAATTAGAATCCTATAGTTTTAATATAATTGAATAATTAGCGATATGTCCCGCGTATCGGGAAACTGCTGGGACCGATCAAGTTTACCGACCCCTGTGGTATTTCAACACCGCTGCCATCTAGCGGGATCTCCCGTATCAGTCTGTCGTTGCGCAATACCCCCACATAATTCATTACTTATAATTTATTTGAATAAAAGATTTAATTACCCCAAATTGACCCAAATCATTGATATTTCAATATTAATTTAACTTGTAGCATATTAATTTTCTGATTTTTGGCCCTTTTATGCATAAATTTCACTACAACGCAACTACCACGCAACTACCATACTATTTTGTGTATATACCGTGCTCCCTAAATCGCCAGGGTATGAAATCCAGAACAACATCCCTTTACCATCTTTTTCAATGCAATGACCGTACACGTCCAGTCTCTTATTACCATATTAGAATCCCCTTTCGAAAATGATCGTGTGAAAAAAGCGTTCGAAGATCTCGCAGAAGCAGCTGGACCCCTCTCTTCGCAGATTGAGGAGATGCTAAATATCGTGAAGCGCGAAACTGGGGAGTATTCACGGAATGTTAACGGTACGATGTACGGAAAAAGTCAATTTTATCAATATTTCAACAGAGTTCGAAGCACAATCAGCACGAATATTAAAAAACATCACCAAAATGAATTGAAAAATAACTAGTAGTCGCGTTGTTGGTCGCTCGCTTCGCTCGCTCCCGAAGTGGGGTGCGTAGTTGTGGGTGGCTTGCTGGCGAATGCATTCATGCGGGTGTGACCCGTTCAACGGGTCGAACCAATAACTTCCTGTTCTATAATGATTCTCCTGTCTTATAATAATTTTTATACCCCCCAAAATCCATAACGCTTTTTTGGAGAATGAATGGAGCTATTTCATGTACAACAGGATCAGCACCGAAACAAATCGAGACGCTTCAATTGTCTTTTGTTACACCTCGATTGCATCATCCGTTCCCAAACATGTTTGCGAAATTTTGTTTCCCATTTTGTTTTTGGAAAACCTGGAGAACGACTGGAGCGATTCCATCTATGATTCAATCAGTGCTGAATGATGCGTAGACGCTTCGATTGTATCATATTAGACCTTGATCGCATAAGTCGTTCACGAGAAATCGCTGATTAATTTTTCGCTACAATATTTCTCGACAAACTGGAGAACGACTCTAGCTAGTCAGTGTAGAACATAATCAGCGCCGAATTGCATTGAAATGCTTCGATTGCCTTTTGTTACACCTCGATCGCATCATCTGTTCACAAAAAAATGTTTGAGAAATTTCGTTTCCCATTCTTTTCTTTTAAACTGGAAAACGACTGGAGGGATCCAATTTATAATCTAATCAGTAGTGAATGACATCAAGATTCTTCGATTGCATTATATTAGACCTCTACAGACATCCTCTCGAAAATGGTCCAGAATTACTCTGGAGGCCTTGAAACGTAAAGATATGTTGAAAATTTCCATATTGATTTTCGGGGTCCTTACAATAACTTCCTATAGAACAGGAAGTTAAATATCATTCCCTGGGATTTTCCGAGTATCAGATGAAAGAACTTCTCCCATATGCCCCACTTTGGTCGACCATATCATCTTCACAGAGAAATCACGTGATAAATGCATCTGCAGAAAATCATTTTCGCATAACAAAACTGGAGCAGAATGGACCCATGAAAGCTTCTACATTTATCACAAAATGTCACGACCATGTGTTAGCAATTTACCGTGAGTTGAACCTCCCACCCCCGAAAGCCCAGTCTAAATGTCCTGTCAAAAGAGTCAATGAGCCCGATAATGAAGATTCGCAAGAATTTTGGATGCGAGGACCTTCTCAACATAAAAAAAGACGCACGTATGAACAAGGTACGAAATTCAAGACTGTGGTAGAAGAGCAGCTCCGAAAGCTTTTGGAATATAGCGATAATAATACGATTGCGAATCCTCAGTATTACTATTATCCGAACCCACCACGAATCTTCTTCGTCGCTTTAATAACATCAGATAAGGATGCTGTGCCAAACATGATATTGTCAGACGACTACACTACCGTGTTCGACAAGAGGCGGATAATGAACACTATAATCGATTATTGGGCAGCAGTGTTGATGAAAGACTCAGAGAGGAATGATATAGCCTATATATTGTGACGAGGCACTTTTCTTTCAGCCCCTCCCCTGCCCCCTAATAATAACTTTTTGTTAGTTTTAAGGTGATCGAAATAACGAAACGAGGTTATAAAACCTGTCATCGTTGGCTCCCACTCCCAACAATAGTCCTTCCCCTTGCCCCGCGCCTTCCCCTATCACTACACTCACGCCGCGAAGGAAATACCGGAACGATTAATAATTAGGACGAGGACACCCGATGACGAGTGTCCCCGATTGACCCCGATTATTACCGATAATCGGGGAAGAATGACCACGAGTATGGGGAAGTCATTACTCGTGATACAGGTGCCCCTGCGGACAGAAGTTATTCGGAGAGTGTTTTTTTTAAAAGTTATTCGGAGAGTAATTTTTAAGAGTTATTTGGAGAGAAGTTTGAGGAGAGTAGTTTGAGGAGTCAGTTGAAGAGTAGTTTGAGAAGAGTAATTTGAGAGTATTTGGAGGAGTTTTGTGAGGAATATTTGTGGAGGAAAAACGTGTGTCCGTGGCCCGTGAAGGATTAGGAGAGACCCAGGAGTGACGAAGGGAGGAGTTATCGGCTTCGGATAATTTTTGTGAAGGATTGAGAAAGCCACCAACCCCGTGAGTACCCTTAATCACATTTCCCACCCCAACAAGTGTCACCAAAACCCCTGTAAGGTCCTCCCCCCAACGGTGAGCCTCCAGGAAATTCATTTGTGTTATAACCCAACCCTCCTAATTATCGTTACTATTTCAGTAGGACCCCTCACTTCTCCCCCTTCTTTCGGAGTTAGAATCACCCCTTCATTTTCTATTATCAATTACCTGTGTATCGCAAGCTGGCTGGCCTTACCCCCCACCCTTGATTAATTATTAAGAAAAAGCCTTGGATTTTGTTATGAGATTTACTACATTAAAACGTTCCACCATTTATTGAAATATATAATACTTATTCCTACTATCCTGCCCGAGTAATTATTCACCCCCCCCCCCCTTTCTCATTTCCGGTCCCCCCGTAAATGCCAAGTAATTTCCCCTCAACAAATCATTTGTTCCATTTATTCGTGCCTTCACCGGGAGTTATTATTTTTTAATTTCCCGGCCAAGGTCACAATATCATGTGAATTGAGTCCATATTTAGTCACAGGGCAAAGAGCAAATGAGGAACCATTACCCTCAAATTTTTACACTCGTTTTCGTGATTCATGGACAGGAAAGTCAGGCCGTCTTCTTCCCCACAACGTTGGAAACTTTCATTGGGTTCTGACGTACATCGACATTCAAATCGCTACTGTTTATTTAATTGATCCAGCGAGAATGAGATTGAATGACGAGTGCAGAAAGAGCTGTCAGACGTTTATTGCTAGTTATAACAAGGTGAATATCCTTGGAGTTAGAGAAAGATAAGAAAAAATGCAACAGTGTAAAAAATCATTATTCGACACAATTTAAGCAGCTTCTTTTCCGGTTTTCCATATTTTAATAGAACAGGGTGAGGGAAATGAAACAGGCGAGAAAACTAATATTACAGTCTAAACTATTACTAATGTCGCCAATCCAATTTTTGCAGATTTTTTCTTTTTTTTTTTTTGAGGTAGTGCACAACCACCGATAATACAATTATATCAAATAGGCATTTTTTGTCTGTTCCATTTTCCTTGACAGTTCTTCATGAATATATGAAGAGCGAGATAACGTTGCTTGAATTCGGTCGAATAGTTTTTTACGCTGTTTGACTTTTCCCTACTCCCGTCCATCAGCAATTATCTTTGAAAATTTACTTACGATATATTCATTAATTATGTTATGAGGCACCTCATATTGAAAAATATATTTTTTGTTGGTTATACCGAAATGATTATTCATAACTTAGTTGTAGAGGGAATAAAGTGGGGGAATAAGTGGAATGGCAGAACTGATGCCAGGTGTTCCCGGCGAAGTATTTGAAAATTTAGTTCCGCTGATGCCGCTAGACGTCGCAGGGCGTTCGCATAGCAAACGCCAACGGAAAGGTATTATCTGGAGGACGCTGGCCCAGTCTAATTAATTCAAAATACCTGGTTACCAGACCGCTCCGGCGAAAAGGTAATAATTGCAAGTAGCACACCGAATGTTATGGTCGAGTCATTGCAAGCGACGATTAAGTTCTGTCGTGGTCGAGTCCCGTGTCAATTAGCGACGATTAAGTTCTGTTGTGGTAGAGTCAATAATAAGCAACGGTTAATAGCAGTTGTGGTCGAGTCATGCAGGGGAAGGGGCGAATTATCCGCGACAGGGGAAATTTCTCTTGGGGTACGGTATTCTCTCTCTCTGGTGGAGATTCCGAAGAGGGGAATTGGCATTGCTCGTTCTCCGACCCGGTTATTTCGCCGCCCTCAAATTGAAGAACCACGATACGTGCTGCTTACGACGGTCGGTAAGGAAGAGTACGGGTTATGGGTTGGATACCGATAGAGCACGTCGTATAGTTTCGTTAGAAATTTATTGTAGTTCGGATAATTGGGATCAAGATAGATGAGAAAAGGGAATAGAATAAAGATTATTGACAAAATTCCGTAATGAACTATCAAGAGATAATAATTAGTGCTCAATTTATGTTAATGGGATTTCACGTGAAAGACGAAGTAAGAATTGTCTTGGGAACTTTTGTGTTAATAAAGTAGATATTAGAGACGATAATTCCGATGATGCGCTCACGGCTACATGAATACGCCATTTTTGAGGAATTTGTTTCTATGAAGCTAATTAGTAAAATCATTTGAAAAATCGAGCAATAATTGACGAGCGAATGAGCAATCCTCGCGCAATTATCTGGGAATAAATTCATTGGGGTCAGAGTCGCGACAATACGGGCAGGATCCAACCCACGATTACTACGAAGAAGCCATTCTGGTGGACCGATTGACTGCAGTATAACGACTGACAATTTGAACACTCGAATCTGGGAAACAGGTAAGGTTACAAAGGGACAGGAAAACCGGAAGTAAATTAGTATTATTGAACGAGCTGGCGTTTTAATTTATTCCCAAAAATCGACCCTGAGAGACTAGAGGGCCAAGGCAGTCCGGGGAATAATTTAAACAATAATCTTGAGCCAAAGTTTCGTTACAATGTACTTTTGAAGGTCTTTCCTACATCGTTGACTCAGTGGTCCACTAAAGTTCCACCACATCAAAAGCAGAAAGATAACTATAATTGTGGCATTTTTGTCATGCATTATATAGAAGAAATTCTCGTTGGGCATCTCTTTAATATGCGTCCACTCGATCCAGACGCCAAACGCACATTAATAAGAGAGGATATACTACTGAAATCTCAAGATGTAAGTGGACTGTGTTTATACTATGGACGAGATGAGACAATAACAATAAATGAAACATGGGTTCAGTGCGACAAATGCAACAGATGGGCTGAATATTCTTGTCTTGCTCATTATGGAATAAAAGAAGAGGTCTTGAGTAGAGATGATTACACGGTTACCTGTGACGGCTGCGCAAAATGGTTCTCAGTGAATCACAAATAATGTCAGCGCATAAGTTTCTACATGATGGCTCATGGTTCCCATAGCCCCTAGTCACATAGAAATTACGGTAACAATTGTTAATAGATTTTTATTTATTCAGAAGACAGTATGCTTTTGTCGAGATCAATCCAATATTGAAATGATTTATTAGACAAATTTTCATGCTACGCATATAGAAACTGTGGAAAAAAATCTCAACACTCGTAATTCTCGGAATTCATAACGTGGATAATTCCTGACATTGATCACGTTCCTCTACATTTCTGAGTAATTACGTTTATAAATTCCCAATTGCTGAAGAAATAATTCTCTATAATTATAATTTTACAAAAATTTTGCGGAAATTCAAAGAAGTTTCAAAATATAAATTGGCAGAGATTACTCTCTGTAGCTAGACCGGAACCATAGCATCCACCCAATAATGTTGCAAATCCGTGAAATTGAGGATCGGGGTAATCTCCAGGTTGAGTATGCTTCTGCAAAATTCCTTGGTCACCGGCTGGTCGGACAGTGGAGAGTTCCCCTCTCGAGGTCGTTCCTCAAATCGGGGGGTCCTAAGCCCAGTATCTCTAACAATTGCAGATCCTTCGTTGGAGATATCTTTGGCGTCCGCTCCGTTAACATGGGGTCGGAGAGGACGCTTTTGCCGGATTCACCCTCTCATTCTCGTCATCGGGATCATTTGAGCTCCTCCAAATATCCCGCAAATATTTCACCCTCTCGTCTTTCCAATCGATCTTGATGTCGTAGATTTTACCAGGACGGAAGGTATTTTGGCACATTCAAAATATTATTAGTGTCGGAAGCATAGGTGAATATTCCTTCCTGACACTCGCTATTGGACGCATTCTCAGAGAGGCTTCACTCAAATTTTAATTTAGATTCAAGACTTTAACCAAAAAATTAAATGATAGGCGAAAACATTAAACTCGGTTAAAGACTAAAGTCGTCCCAAAATAATCGAAAAAATTATTCAACTTTTTAATGGAATTGTTTAATAATTTTTTTTAAATCTCCCATCGCCTCCAGAAACACTTTTTAATGAATTGTTTAAGAGCTAGAGAGACATACGGTTTATTCTCTGTCTCTCTATGTTGCTCCTTGCTAGCTAGAAGGAGAATCACGCACAATGGTGGGCGGAGTCACACAGACGTACAGCCGCTGACCGCTGTATTCTCATTGGCGGTCCTTTTCACCCCAATATCTCCAGAATGGTTCTGCTTCTGATCGAAAAGTAGGAAAGGAATTTTTGATTCAGAATCTAAGCGTGCCGATTTCGTGCGTGTACTTACAATCACTAATTAAAATTTCACAGAGTACCCTGGCACAGGGAATTGTAAGAATTGAAGAGCTTGATCGCTTTGCTAAGGAAGCAGCCAGCCTCGAGCCAAATTAAGGATATAAAATACCGTTTACGGACTTTGCGGAAACAAGTTCCTTCTATACTATATCAAGACTCTTCTCTGAGTTACAAGAAACATCCAAATTATGAAACCTATTCATATTTTTCTTAATAAAGTTTACGTTATGACATAAGACGAAGTGCTCACGTAATTGTGCAATAGAGAATTATAGAATCGGCCATTCTCAAAATGCATAAATAATCGAATCATTCGATTTCCATCTACATATTTAACTCACAAATAATTTTAGTGAACAATTTTACATCTGGACGTTCTTCAAAACTGCAGAATTTGAGATCATTGGCAATGGTTAAGTTCAATATAAATCAATTCCAATCTAATTTTCCCTCCAATTTTTAAGCTTAAGGAGTTTTGTCTGAACGAAGATGCTATCCTGCTTAGGTTAATACATAAATCAAACATTTGAAATAAATATATATAAACGAATAAATCAAATAAATGAAAATTGGGATAGTGCAAAACTCTACAGGGTGGGATAGATGAATAGGAAAAAACATGACATAGAAAATAAAAACTACTATATTTTTATTGATGTCTGAGCTATAGAAAATTATGGAGAAACTTTGAAATAAAAAGAGAAATATACCCACAGGACACAACAATGTAGCTGGATTTAAAAGAAAATTCGTTCACCGATGTAAACTTATTTTTGTCCCCACGGATATTGTTTAGAATAGCATAAAAACGTTTTTTTTTTCATTTTCCTCATCCACGTCTTAATATTGTAATTCATTGAACTAGTTATTAAACGAAAAGGCTTAAAATAACAGGAAACCGAAAAAAATTATCGGAGCATACAGAACTCCAATACCGACAAGTGAGCCCTTTTCCAATGGACACCTAGATGTATTGATATGAAAAAGTATTAAATACCTGCAGTGAACAATGATAGGTCCGGCTGATGGCGGATTGGCACTTGACGATTTACGGATGAAACTGAGGACTGGTAATGGATGATCTGGAACACCATGATCAGGCCACCCAGTATAATGATACTGATAAACAGTGCGTTCACCAATATTTGTACCATTTTTCTTCTTTTTAACTTTCAAATGGCGAATATTCAATGTACGAACTGTGTACGTTGCCATGATATCCTCTTTAGTAAGTGTCACTTGAATATTTCCATAAATTTCCGGTTCTTCTTTCGGCCAGTACATGTCACATTTGGCACGTCCGCGTTCAACAAGATTTGTGATCATAACTATTATTGACACGCGTTGTTCCCATACCATACGCCAAAAACTTTCGATTGTCCATTGGAGCGGGCCTTGGGTCCCAATGTACGCACGAGATCGTTGCCATCCATCGATGTAATTAGCATTGATGTAATCTTGACCTTTGTTGGGCGGGTTATTAGTACAGGGTAGCAGTCGGACACGGGAATGATCATCTGTATAATCGAAATTAGGTCATTATTAATACATTTTTGGAACCGTTCAGCAATAAAGTTAGTACCGAAATGTTGTAAGTTGTGAAAACTATCTTAGTACGAGGAAACCATCAATTTTTAAATTAAGCAATATTTCAGTGAATATATCTCAATAATTTGATGTCTAATGGTTCTTGTATAAAGTTGTACGATAAATAAAAAAATTTTCATTCAATTATATATTCAAGAATGGGAAAGAAATTGTCTATACTATTTCTCAGGAATTGTCGTATGGGACCCGCGTAGAAAAATTAGTGTCTTTAGAATATCTTTCAAAGAATCTTTGAAGAATCTGTGGCAGTTTATGCAGAAGATCTTCTTCGGGACTCAAAACGATTCTTCACAAGACAAAATCGTTTGAGAAAATCTCAACAAGATCTCTGGAAGAAAAATTGAGAAGGTCTTCGGAAGCCATTTTGTTCTAAAGATTTTCGGACGAGCTTTGATTTCTTTTCTTGAGAACACAATGTTTTCTGGGAACATCTTCGGGAGATAATTTTTTTTTTTTGAAGATCTTTGGAAAAATTGTTTTTTTCTTCAAATAGCAATATTTTTCTTGAAAATCTTTGAAAGACAATTTCTACCGTTTTCTTCCTGCATATTTTTTGGGTTTCTTCCAGCAATTGACTGGTTTATGCACACTGAAATGTAAAATAGCAAACAAATGTGTTAATTTACAATTGCTAGGATTTTAATAAGTTCACCAGATTAAAACTTCAGTATTGAATGTAGGTGTGAAATCAAATTCAGAGACTGGACTTGAAGACGTTAGTTTGTCTACTTACGTCTTGTATGGGGCCTATAAGCGCACTATGGGTTCCATATAATCTACGTATATACGGCGTTTGCACTTATAGAAGGAAGCCAAAGGAGTAAGAGGTCAATGAATCAAGGGTTAAAACTCAAGGTGCTAGTCAAATGGCGGTCGAATATTGGCACCAATATTAGATGGATTTTGCTCGAACGATATAGAAAATAAATATGTTGGTTACGTTATCAGAACCAAATGGATCAAGACCATGTTCCTAAAGCTTGACTAATGCTCAAATCAAGCGTGATCATTATTCACGTTAAGGGGTTACCCTGACGCTCGAAAAAATAGGTCAAAAAATGAATTTGTTTTCTACTGGAGATATAATATTTATACGAAAACTTTTATTTTACATAGATATCATAGATATCTCTGAACAATTTCAAAGAAAAACAATTTTCTTTAATTGAAAAATGACGCTGATATAAATTTTTGGTTGGTGCCTGTTTTACCAAATCCTCGTTAACGGTGAACACGACTTCTCACTGGGGCTTCATTTGAAAAATTAAAAAAAAAATGTATTAGTTAGACAGATAATCGCATGGAACTACGAGGGGAAAACTTAAAAAAATTTTTTTGCAAAAATGGCAGTGATCTGAAAAAAAAACACGATTTCGATGTAAATTTTTGTTTAAATAAATCTATAACTTGACAATGAAAGAATCAATCAAAAAAAGCTCTCGTAGTTCCATAGATAATTTCGTAAAAAAATCGGTACGTTAGATTTTAAATTATGGCGTCCACCAGTTTGAAAAACGTGGTTTCGAGAAAGACGCAAAAGAAGAAAAAAGTGCGCAGCAGCAGCAGCTAAAAATCAAGTTTTTTTTGGTTTACCTTTAGTCAAAGATTTAATATGCGCAATTGACGATATTTACGCTGTGATGTCACAAAGCAAACCGAACTTAGAATCCTAATGCATAACTGCACTATTGTTACCTGAAAAATTCCTCGGAAGGGACAAAGCAGTTACCTGGCCCGAGTGCAATCTTACTTCGTTGCCGCCCCCCACTTGTAACTGTTGTACCTTCTAAAATATTTGGAGTTTCATAATGGGAAGTGGTTTAGAACAGGGATGGGCAACCTCTGCTCTGAGAGCATGTCGTGCTCCCGACCTCTATTAGTACATAAGAAAGGGTAGACGAAAGCCCATTGTGTCGGGTAATGGGCCTTTATGGCTGAGGTCGTAAAGAAATCAACCGAAGTGGGGATGACACTTAAGAAAAGGAAAAGACGAGAAATGTCGCCGAAGAAAAGGAAAAGCGGAGAAATGAGTAAACAATGGAAAATGTGAATTTTTCTTCACCGTGACATTTTTATTTATTTTGAAAGAAGACGTTATAAATAAAATGTAAAAGCCGCCTGTTTAAGTTCAGAAGCAAAGAACAAATTCCACAATGTCATGTTGTTGGTTGTTTGTTGGTCCCGCAATTGTTCATTCAAGAAATGAAATTGATTGAAGTAAAAAATGGTAATTAAAGAACATTTGAAAAAAAATATTATTATCAAAAAATGTTCACTTTTAAATTCAGAATCAACATCAGCCTGTAAAAACTGCAATGTTTGGTAATTTTTCTTTGACATATTTTTCAGTAAGGTCGTTATCGGACCAAAAATTTAAAAAGCAAGTTAAAAGTTGTCAACAATTCGGGAAGCTGCATTTTAAGAGTAATTTCATGTTTATTTCAATGAGTAATAGTTATTTTCATATTCAAAAAAGTTTTTGGCCATGTGTGGATTTTAAAACTTCTCTTTATATTAATCGCAACGGCCATTTTCCCCAGCTTACCATTTGGCAGACGCGTCATGAGATGCTCCCCAATACAGTGAGTGTAAGACCCCTCTCTACTGTCCCCACCATGATCGTGCTAGGACCCTTATAATTGGCATAGTTATAAACTTTATTGAGTTCCTAACTCGAGTTTATGACTCTGCTCTGAGCTACCTGGAGGTTGCCTATCCCTGGCTTAGAATATTGTTAAAAGAATAAAAAATTTTTTAAGCAAAAAAAACGATGTTTTTTCCTGGGAAGTGGAACCCCTTAAGACTAAATTGGATTTGGTGCCAATGACGCAACACTGAAATGGTGGGTCCAATTACTGATTTCAAGCTCTTTTAAGTGGTTTCAATGATTAATTTTAAGCTTGATGAGACACGATTCATCTACGTTACGTCGTTTGAAGAGGAAATGTCGACGATTGATCACGGTTTGTTGTGACCCTTGCATCCCCATACAAAATGAATGAAGAAACTGTTAGTATATATTGGTTTCAAATTTTTACTCAACCCTGTCAAGGGGACAAACAACTAGAGAGCTTCCCTAGCTGAGTCCTCGGTCCGGTGGCGGAGAAGTACAGCTGGACAGCGAGGCGGTCGAGTCCTCGATTCTACGGAGGAGAGCGGCCTCGTGGTCTCCTCAGATCCCGAGAAGGAGAGGTAGCGGCGATGAGAGCTGTCTGGGCGTTTAGCTCTCGATCCCAACAGAGGAGAGAGCGCCCAGTTAGCGAGAAGGCTGAAAAAGGTTAAGCGGAGCGCTTAGAGAACCAGCGAGGGAGTTCAGTACGCAAGGCGAGCCGAGCACCAACAAAGAGCAGGTGCCTGTAGTGCAGGGCCTTATATACATCCAATCGACGGAGCGGGACTAGTACGTCATATGATGTAATGCCTAAGGCTCCTCACTAAGTTATCGAAGCGTCGCCGTACGAGAGATGTATGAAAGGCGTGCAGGCAACGTAGCGACGGCTAGAGCGGCGGTTTCAAAGTTCGGTATTAGTCGTTGCTAGTGTTGCGGTGCCCGAGCACTGAAAGGGTGGGAGGTGGCAGTGTTAAATTTCGGTGCTATGTGCGTAGGGCCCGTGGATCGTGGGTGGTTAGTGGTAGTGGGTGGTGGGTGGTGGGTGGTAGTGCTCGGAAAGTGGGCGAATCTCGGTAAGGAAGGAATCTGCAGACTGCCGAAAACGTATCGGACTATTTACGTTTAGTAAACACAGGTGGTATTAAAAACACCTACCGGAGCAATGCTTCCAGTATTAGGAATGCGATCGTAAATAAATGCACACATGTATGCATTTTACATTTTCCAGAGTGTTTTATTCCACATTTCCGCTACATTTTCAATCACTGAGGTGTTATCGACAGTTTCATACGTAAAGTCAGTAAAACGAATGTCAGAATGTTCATCATTATAAAAACAATGCACCCCACAGAACATGAATCTCCACATACATTACCAATTTTGCTCGTTTCGCGTTTAACCCTTTTATTTCTGAGTTCAATCACTCGAAGTAGTGTGAATACCATTTCGACGAGACTTAGAAAGGTGGGAAAAATGCAGTACGCACCTTTACTGGCTCTCAATATTCCTGCAACAGAGCCAATCCAACGCAGGTAGACTCTGGGTTTTAACTGTCGGCCGTCGTCTTTTAAAAGTTAACTCTGGGTCTCTAGATTCACAATTACGTTTCTATTAATTAGATATGTAAAGCAATTCAAAAGATATTGAAAATATCTTTACATATAGGGGTCTTAGTGTCGACAGTTTGACTTTCATTGACCTCGTCGCCGTCCGTCTCGGATTTGGAATACTGACTTGCTTGATTGCCCTCCAGTTTTTTGTGAGTTAAACTTTGATGCATACTGAAGACTGTGTGTAAAGCACAGAACTGTCTGCGATCAGCCATCTTGTTTTTCATGATACGAAGGTAAGACACGAGTGTAGTTCCATTTGAAAAGCATGCATTGTTTTTAAATTCGCCATTCGCATCTAAATTGATAATCTGTCAGGCACACAAAATTTAAATATGAAGTCTCCTCAGCACCAATGGTGAAAATACGTCGCCATTTCTGGACAGTTCTCTGATATTATGTAAAGCGTCTGTTATCTCAGCATTTCCATCATGCCACTCGATCCCATGATGATTAATTGTCAGCCTATTGTTTCCCTCAGCCCTGCAGGTAGAAAGGTCCAAGTATAGGTAAGACGCATTTAAAACTCAATGCGAGAGAAATAACCCCTCAATATCAGCAATTACAATTTCTTTTGGTACAAATTTTCCATTTTTGTCACGAAAAGCTTGGATACTGATAACAATATTTATGATAATTTCCCCACAAAAGTCTATCTTGTAATGACGAAGTAATCAAATTTGTTTAATATTATATGCCTGGTTATTGGGAGTGGTGAAGGAATAACCAGTGGAGTGCAACACGTAAAATATTTTATTTCCATTTATTTTCAGTTCACAACGCAAACATTACAGATTTTTGTGTTTCCACCCGCAGTCATTTTTTTTTAATATCAATTGCTAAGCGTACATCTTTAATAATCTCAAATGTGTATAACGTGACAAGTTGTCCAAAGAAATTAAAAAGATTGTCAAAATTTACGTTTTTCAGTGCAAGAATATTACAGATCATTTCGAACGATTGTTGAAAATTTTTGAAAATAATTTTTATCATGAAATCTTGTGGTACTATTCTCTCTTACACTGTGCAGTTTCTAACCATAAAAGATTGGTCAAGTTGTCAACAACCGTTCTCATTTTTATATCCATCTCCTGGTACATTTTTCAGATATTGTTCACGTTGATTACTCCATGTCATAGGCGATAATAGAGCGCGTATAGTACACTCCAACATGTATATATCAGCTCTCGCTACACGGTCAGAGATGAGGATCGCTTTATACCCAGAATGTGAATGTGTAAAACTATTAATTATCAGCTCCGCAGTATACCGATGTGAATTTTTCATCGTTATCCAGTGATTCGGATCCTTGAAAGGAATACTCCAGCATAAGTGGTATACAAGCCGCTACGGTGTGCCATTCTGAAGGAGTTAACGTGATTACTGTCTGGGGTAATGTTGCAATTATTCGAACAGCGGTTGTGAGCAAACCTTCTTCAGTCGACTGTAAACCGGTGGTTACTTGTTTTGTATGTACTTGATGTATTGACAAACTCTTTGCAAGTAATGAAGGTTAGTCCGCGAAAGTTCCCACCAATTTTTATTGCTCCGTCTTTTGCTTCTTCATCATGGGCGGTCCAGTCTTTGTGCTAACAGGCATATCCTTCAGGTCACATTTACACTTACGACTGACCGTTCGCGGTGATAGGCCGTCTAATATTCTTTCAAATAATTGCATCTCTTGAATATTGACATGAAGCGATACCTCTGAATACTATATCAATAACAACAAACTTTTATATCCGCATATAGGGGCAGTGGGGGTGGGTAGCGTATGCATGATAGTGTTAATAATGGTATTGCACCATAAGTGGTAATTATCTTTTTGATATTATTGTATCTCTTTTAATCGAAATTGGTGCATGCAAAAACGCGGGTGGTCTCGCACAGGATATATCGGTACTGTGCTAATACCAGCTACGGCACAGCGGGCGCTTACACAAATGGGGTGTTCTGGCCCGTGCTATTCGATTTTCTACCCAAGATATCTCAATACCGAGACAACACAGGTGTATGCTTGATTGGTCCATCTTTGGAAGTTAACAGCTTTTCGGCATTAATATCCGCTTTGAATGTGTTTAGACAGATTAATGAAATAATGGTGTTTCCCAGACATCTGGTAAGGTGCATTTCATTTCCATTTTTAGTTCGTTCACATTTCTTATCATGTCAACCGCGAAATGTTCTTTTAGTGATTTTGAAAGTATAGAAAACATCTTCCGACAATACCTAATTTTTCGCAAAAAATTATGTCGTGATGGTGTAGTATACCATAGTGTTGATGAAAAACGGGAAATGTCATACGAAACCAGAATAGGAAAGGAAACTTTGCCAGTGATGTCTTCGACAAACAGGGATATTTTGTCTTGCATTATCCCGTATCCCTACCACTTTCGCATCATTTTCACTGACTTTTCTGAAATGTGGAGCAGTAGAGGGTGCTTACTCATAGTTCATTTGCCCAGCCAGTCACTTTACCAGACGACACAGCCAACGACATCATGGACCCAAATTTAGGAATCCCCATGTTTGGAGACTTTTGGCAAGTATACCATTTTTTTTGTCAATTTATGAATTTATTTTATAATAACATTGTAACCGTCGCTACATTACTTGCACGCCTCGCACACATCTCCTGTACATCGACTCTTCGGTAACGTAGTAGAAAGCGCTAGGCACTACGTCACACGACGTACTACCCCCACCCCGCGGATTAGATGTATATAAGGTCCTGCACAACAGGCATTCTCTCTGTTCTTGCTTGGCTCGTCTTGAGCACTGAACTCCCTGGCTGGCTCTCTCCGCGCTCCGCTTAACCTCTGTAACGGGATTTTCGGAAATCCCGCACATTAAACTAAATTTTGGGTTAAGTTCTCTAAAACTTCTGCCATCTCGACTCTCTCCCGGGAATTACTTGAATCGTTGAAGGGTGTGGGGACTGGGGCCCGAGTGCTTAGGGTGTTAGGAGGCCTGAAGACAGGCAACAGCACAGGGCAGACACGTGGAAACATTCCTAGCTCCCCTACGAGACTATGCCGGCATATAGCATAGGACTCATACTGGCGTATGAGCGCTCCATGTTAGATGGGGTGGGCATTCTAGCGGCTGATCCTTCGAAGGGGTTGTTCGAAGGGATCAGTGGCGACGTTCGAATTCGGCGCGCTCCAGGAGAGGCTAATGCCAGGGATATCCTCCCTGCGGCGAGGGCAGCACGTCCCGGCACACGGCAGTTCACCCAGCCGTAGTCGAGAGTGGGGGTACATCGGCACTACTGCTGATACTGCCCACTCACTCGGCAGAGCCGCTTCGGCTGGCTCCCAGTGCGGACCACTGGCAGCTCTCTCTCGAGCCCTTAGCTGGCTCCCAATGCCCAGCATTGGTCCTCTACGCTCTCTAGGTGAGGATCATCCTCTCCCCGGGAGCACTTTCTGAGTGAGGGCAATACCCTCCTCGGGTGGTGTTCTCTAGGTGAGGGCCATGTTCTTCCTAGTGATGTTCTCTGGATGAGAGTCATCCTCTCCCCAGTTAGGCTCTCTACATTTGGGGCTACCCTAGTGGGCCCGTCACGCTCTCGATAGTGTGCTTTTGGGTGAGTAATCCCCACACTCTCGCTCTCCCGGCACTCCGCTATCTTACGTCGCTCTCTGGGCGAGGTGTTCTCAGAGGTCGCCCTCAGCGTCCCCGAACCCCGCAAGTATGCTATCGGTATCCCGAATCACGGTCTGTTCTCTGTATCATTTTTCGGTCTAGGTTTCAGTTATTAGAGTCACGTATCCGTGGACCCTGGCCCTCTCTCCACGACCTAGCATCCTGAGCAACCCAGGTCTTCCCGCTTCCGTTCCATTCATCATCGGTTTCTAGAGTCTCGCGGGTAGTTTTACGGTAATGAGGTTATCGTTCTAGTTCTGGGAGTACGGACTCCCCGGTTTTTGGATTTATGGATTTACGGATTTTGTGTTGTCGCGAGGACGAGTTCCAACCCCACTCGTCCTGGCTTTCGTGCTCTTGTTCTTGGATATTTCGGGATTTTAGGTTTGATGAGGTCGGCTGACCTCGGGCAAGGCAGGGCACCGCGCCCTCCTTGCCTTTGTTTCGGTTCTTTCGGTTTTCGTTAGCTTTTGGCCCATAAAAAGCTAGCTGGCGCACGCAGTAATTCGGTTGGATTTTAGGATGCTAGCACGGGAACGAGCGAAGGTAAGTGTTACACCTCTCTCGGCCTTTTTCGCTGAAAAAGGGTGCTCTCTCCTCTCTTGGGATCGAGAGCTAAACGGCCAGACAGCTCTCACCGCCGCTACCTCTCTCCTCTTCTCCTTAGGATCTGAGGAGACCACGAGGTCGCTCTCTGGCTGTACCTCTCCTCCGTAGGATCGAGGACTCAGCTAGGTAAGCTCTCTAGTTGTTTCTCCCCTTTACAGGGTTGAAAAATACTTGTACCATACTCGCTTCCTGCGCTCAGACCATCGATCCAAGAGGTGTCTCTCGGCGACATAATTACTTGTTAACCGTCCAACTAGATCTCAACTAGCCGCCACACCGTTTTTTTTTTAGGAAGAGCCCATTCGGGGAGTCCCTGGTATCGCTACCCCTCGAGGAGCAGGGACGGCGCTCTACGTCTGTTTCGACGATTTATTCCTCATCTGAGGCGAGTAGCTGTCCAGCAAGCACCTCCGGTAAGTATCAATATTGTATCCATTTCCTTTCTTTTTATGCTATTGATTTAGCACGTTCAATTAATTAATTGATTTTTGTTGCAGGGGAGCCTTATCTGCCTACTTTCTCGCAGGCCCCACCAGGCGTGAGATTCACGGACTTGGCCGACACCCATGCTCAAGACCTGAGCCTCAACGCCGATGGGGAGCTAGGGGTCGGTCGACACCGATGGCACTCTCATGTTGGCCATAAGTTTGCCTCGTTCCTTGGTTTCGTTCACTATTATCTTTGTCGGGGTTCGTCGTTTTCCCATTCACTCGTTTTCTAGATCGCTCGCCGTTTAATTTCTTTCTATCAATGTAGGTTGCGCTGTCGTGGTGAGCATGGGATTATTTGTCGGTTGTTCATCATGTTTAAATTTTATTCTTCATCATTTTAAAGGATATCTTCATACTCTCAAAAATTTTGTTTCACACGTTCACAATTATCACCTCAGAGAACTAATGGAAATGATGAGAATATATGCAATCTTCGCACAAACAGCCAGTCCGAACAAATCAACATTTTTAGCGGAAATAAATCAAATGCCCTCGCCGTTTCACATCTGTGTACGGCCTATGCAATGGATGGATATTTATAAATATAATACATATTTATAAAACTGGAAAAGTATTGGAGCAAAAAATACCTTATTAACAAAAAAGGCCAAACCATAACGGATGTAAAATATAAAATAAGATGCGTTATGAACTTTCCGAGTTTTAGCGCGGTCCAAGGAGTTATCACATGCTGTGATATGAACATGTTGCAAATTCATCTGTTTGATTTATGCCAGGTAGTTTATGTGCAAAAGCAGCATGTATTTTACCTGGAAGAAGAAGACTTCCGATAGATACCACGATTATTGTTTAAATGTCATTTAATTCGGCGCCAGGCCTATTTACATTTGTTATCGTTTGGCCTTTTTTGTTAATAAGATGTTTTTTGCTCAAACACTTTTTCCCCGGGGCGCATAATATACTATTTTGATATGAAAGCAACGGTAGTGAGAGAATTATATGTTCTTCAAATACTACAGGAATTCAATTCCGCCAGTGCACTTGTAACTATGATTTTTAAAGAAACCAACAGCAACCTGCTCGAACACATATTTGCTTCCGGCATAGGTATTCCTACTGCATGGTTAAAGTTTATGACAATACGTGGACCTGGTTAGAAATCTAAACACAGCAGGGATATATATCGGGTAGTTTCAAGAAAAATTTTCATTTGATAATAAGCTTAATAGTGGTAACAAGCATCGCTACTTCAGTTGAAAACATGTGTGAAGAAGGAAAAATGGGAGACTCGAACCAAGAAGGATCGACCCATAGATCCGCAACCAGGCGCAGAATCTAGATTGCACAAGATAAGTGATAGTGTCAAAGAATTTAGACGTTTCAAATCATTGAGACGCAAAATGATGTTTAAAATATCGAAACCCGCAAAAGATGGCAGATATCAATTGGATTAATTCGCTCACTGAAGATATTTTAGAAATAATTAAAGAACGTGTCGATCACGATGATGCGTGTGGCACTCAATTCGGGTACACGTACGAAGAGACGGAACCGACGCTCAAGCCCAGTTATCACACATCGCGTCCCATATCTCAAATAAAAATAAAGGATATCGCGAAATTACTTACACGCCTCTCCCAAAGCGATAAAGAATACCTCGGGATTGTCATTTTTTCCTCCATTTCCACTTCACTGAAAGCGTCGTTGGTGCAGGCCGAAATCGAATTACATCCAAAGGGTCACTAACAAAGACAATATGTTTGGCACGGTCCATTGTGGTGGCAAAAGCATATTCTCAGAAAAAAACAGGTACGACAACCATTGATGAATGGAATGCAGGCTTGTAGAGCTGCTGCTTTAACGAGAGCTTCGGGAATCCCGCTATCTAGGAACGGCTGTAGTATTGATCTAATTAAAACTTATCGACACTCATTCTCATTGATGAATAAATAGCTTTCATTGTGTGGCGAGTGCAAAAGTCAGAAAACCCTGTAGTGAATATGATGGTCGCATAGCATTCGATGGTAAATCCGACTGTGTTGTATTAGACATCGGTTAATTTCCTTAGGATAAACCTTATCAGTCCATTACAGATGTTAAAAAACTGTTGAATGGTGCTGAATATTTTTGTCGCGAGTGTTGCGTTGCGCATAAACGCCAAGATAATCACTGATGCGAAAACATGTGTAAAAAATGTTATAAAACCCCTGCTTGAGACCCTCATGCACCTCATAGGCACTGTAATCTCTGCAATCGCCATTTCTACGGGGACAGTTGCTTCGATAATCATGTTGTCATAGGCCCTCACAACGGAGCTTCATTTTGCCAGCGTAAGAGGTATTGTGGTAGCCGTAGTAGAAGAATTGACTTGAATGTGCCCCATGACTGCAATAAATCACACTGCTCCGTCCGTGAAAAACTTCAACCATTCGGACACCAGTGTTATATGGCTCGGCCCATCGCAAACCCTAGAAAAAATGAAAAATGTAATTTTTTCCTATATCACGACTTCGAAGTTCGGCAGGATGAGCACCTGATCAAAAATTATTGTGTTATGAAGGAAAAATTGCGTATTCCACATCTTTGTGTTCCCCAAGTAGTGTGCGAACGATGTTGTGACTCGCAGGCACCCAAATTTATTGACGGCCGAAATTTTTTCCACGTGCCACTCTCTGCTCTTCCGAAGATGTTTGGGACACCCAACTTTTAGAAAAGCAAATTTTCTCGTCTTCTTTTTTTAAGAGCAAAAGAATATTGGTCACCCCAAACAACGAAAAAGAAAGAAAGTGAAGAGTTTGAGGAATGGTATGAAGAAGACCTTCAAGCCCAGAAAGTACATTAATTTTAAGGAAGAAATGATTAAATATTGTATGAATGATGCAGCCATCCAAGAGAGTCAATTACCAGGCCATGCGTAGACTTGTGGGCGACAATGAATATGAACTTACTGTGTACACAACAGGTATTCGCAGAACAGCACAGTACCAGGTAGTCACCCGCCAGGAGGAAAAAATTGTTAGAGTCACCGGTACCAAACGAAAACGAGTCGGTAGCTCATCGGTACCCTATAGGTATCGCTCCGAAAAAAGAAGTCGCCTGAACCCGTTATAGTAAAATTACTTTATCGTAAAATTATTTATCGTACGATTATTGATTGAAAATGATTTATTGTGATATTACTCATTGAAAAATTATGGCCTACTGATTGAAATTACGTATACATGGAAAATCTTTGTAAATAAAATTTGAAAATAGTTGTTGAAAAATTTTTATAAAAATATTTTTATATAACAGATGTGAAAGTATTCATTTAAACTACCCTGTTCAGTATCCCTCAGTTGGAATCATGGATTCTTGTTGAAAACATCCATTTACAGCTATTGTGTGCGGTTCTACGGGTTACGGGAAGGAGTTGGGTTAGGGAGTACAGTAGTTGTCAAGCGTTTCCTACGTGAAATTGATCAAATCTGCGATACACAATTTTCAAAAATAATATTTTATGATACAGACTAGCAGCCCAATTATAATTATTACGGACAAAATTTTAGAGAATTTCGTGAAGGGCTACCAGCTTCAGCAGATTTCGTCAATGATAATGATGCAAAACTCGTTATTCTTGACAACCTTAAGCATGAATCGTCAAGCGGCAATATTGTTGTTGATCTTTTCACAAAATGGACCATGAAAATTTGAATATTATTTTAATATCTCAAAATCTATTTCATCATGGTAGTGGTAACAAAGATATTTCTCGCAATAGTGATTATATCGTATTGTTTAAAAATCCGCGGGATCGCACTCAGATTAGTCATTTGGCCCGACAAGTATACCCAGAAAATTCTAAGTTTTTACAGGAAGCATATTTTGATGCTACATTCAAATGTCATGGTTATTTGTTGTTAGATTTGAGACCATCTACTCCGGACAACTGTCGTTTCCATGCAAACATTTTCCCTACGGATTCTACCCAAAATTGTATATATCCCCCCGTCAATGCGAAATATAACTACTCATGCCTCAGCTGATAAGTACGAGTTATGCGCGTGTAATGGAGAAGCTAACACACGGCTTCTCGTCTCCTCATCAAGAAAAACGTATTTTTGTTACAAGCAATCTACAAGGTGTCAGCTGATCTTAAGCTGATCAAGTGCATTTGCGAATGCG
The DNA here is from genome assembly GCF_000806365.1 of Fopius arisanus. Lineage (NCBI taxonomy): Eukaryota > Metazoa > Arthropoda > Insecta > Hymenoptera > Braconidae > Fopius > Fopius arisanus. The sequence goes on along the minus strand of NW_011887872.1, from coordinate 148,511 downwards.
CATTGAATATTCTAAACAGAAACATTCTTCTAAAAACTGTCGAGAAGAAAAAATTGTCAAAACACAAAGTTCTTTGTCGCAAATTGGTAGAATTACATGAAAGCGAGAAGAGAGTTATTTGCACGTTTCTTACATGATATAAATACACAGCGGGAATTTGTTGGTAACAAAAGTTACTGGGCAGGACATGCATCAGTGACAACATGAACACCGATAGAAGGTTTCTCGCAAGATAAATATTTTACACCGAAATCATCATTACCACATAGAAGAACGGCCAATAATGATTCATCCTTTGATTTAACAGTCAAAGTATGGAGCAGACTCAGCTAGAGAATGCTTATTACAATCCTGTACATCCTACCGAATATTCGGGAGCCTCAAAAATTATACACAAGTAAGAGAAAAGAATTCCCTGCCAAGCACTATAATGTGGACACGATAGACGACGTGTCGGAAGCAGATTTGATTGATTTTGAAAAATTAAAATCATATAATGACAATACACTGTATTTATTATCCGTCATTGACGTTGTCAGTAAATTTTCGGGGATAGTGCCTTTGGCGGATAAACAGGGCTCGCATTTCGTGATGCTGTCAAACATATTTTCCCACAACTGCGTAAACCACGCTTATTACAGACAGACCGTGAAAAGGAGTTTCTCGCTAATGCGGTCCAGCAATTATTGGAAAAGGAAAATATATCATACCGTGTTGAAAAATCCTGATATGAAGGCTGCCGTAGTGGAGCGATTCGATAGAAAATCAAAGGAGCGAATGTGGCGCTCTTTTACACATAGAAAAATATATCACTACACTAATGTTTTGCAGCAATTCGTAGATTCGTAGAACAAGTCTCATCATAATACAACAAAATGCCACCAGCGTCAGTAATATTGGCGAATGCATACAAAGCAATCGAAAATATAAATAAATCGCATGAGCGCCAAGATAAGAAAAATACTGAACGACCGTTTAAATACAAGCTGAATGATTATGTATCAGTAAGATGAAAGTTGTCTTTGAGAAAGGATACGAATCAGACTGGAGCGATGAAATTTTCAAAATTGTTTTAAAGATTTAGAGGGGGAGGAAATTGATGGTTTTTTCTATGAACAAGAACTAACTTTGGTGGATAAAGCTCCAACCACAGAAATATATGAAATTGAGGAAATATTGAAGACAAAAGGAAGGGGAAAGAAGAAGCAGGTGTTGGTGAAGTGGCTTGGCTATCTCGAGAAATTTAATTCGTGGTTACTTGCCGCGAGTATAGAAAAAAAAATATTTAAAAAATAAATCAAAATGAATAAGAATAATCGAATATTTTCCGACGAAATAGTGCAAAAAAATTTCGAACATATTTACCGCATGATGTACGATTGACAGATACGTGGGTGGTGGGTCTTACTGAATTACAATACCCTTGTCGCCTACTTCACATCCAGAATAGAGACGATAAGTATTTTGCATTTATCAAGGGCGACGAACCTGTGGATGAGCAAAGAAAACCTCCCGCCTATGCTGTGCCCCGTGGAATATATGAAAATCTTGAACATTCGTGAAAGCATTTAATAATTTGCCTCAGATTGACAGTCTCATACTGTTCGAACTAAAAAAACTCATCATGGTTACGTAAAAATGATTCGTGTTTGTTCGAGAGACGAATCGTATATGAGTAAAGTGCATTTACTGAACCTATTATGGAAGCTGAAGAATATTTTATGGATTGATCAAAATGATGCTGATGGGGCTTGGATTCGTAGACGATGATAAAATTAGTGGAGATCGCCCTGCCAGTTTAGCGCAAGCGTTTCCAGATCGAATGTACGTATGTTATGATGGGTGGAGGCCAAAGCCCCCAAAGGCGCAATGTCCCCAAATTTGTTGACATCGGGAGCAACTTCGGACTTAATAAAAACAAAAGAAGGACTTGTGTAGGATCAATATTGCTCGAAGATATTAATTTTCTTTCGAGACTTGAGACAATTTTAAGACTTGAAAATGATTTACGAGGCTCAGGTCTAAATTCATTTCGAGACTTGAAAATGATTTACGAGGCTCAGGTCTAAATTCATTTCGAGACTTGAAAATGATTAAGTGCTTTTCAAGTCTTGAGATAAATTCCGGACAAATTGAGGACTTGAAAATCTCTCGAGACTTGAAAATGATCAAGTGATTTTCAAGTCTTGAAATAAATTTAGGATAAAGTAAAAATTCAAGTCTCGAGAAAAATTTGATTCCAAATTTGTCCCAAGAGTTGAAAATCATTAGATAATTTTCAAGTCTCGAGACATATTCGGGACTGAATTAATCCCAAGACTTGTAAATGATCAAGTCATTTTCAACTCTTGGTAAAAATTCGGGACAAATTAAGCACTTCAAAATCCCTTGATTATTATCAGGTCTTGGGATAAATTCGGGACTAAATTAAATTCGTCTGAACATTTCAGTATCATCTACGAAGTGAATCTATGCGAGATCAAGGGTTGATCAACAAATGAAGTCAATTTTGAAGAGATAAATCATCGACATCATGCTTTAATCCGCATAGAATCTTTCATACTTTTTTGTTATTGCTGAGTTTGCAACTGTTTTCGCAAACGAATAAATGTGTCCGTATACACGCATAAAATTTGAATTATAAATTATAATCCATTGAAAAATCTTCAGCGGGAAGGCATGACTGTCAACGGTGACATCCAGTGCCCAGATCCTCCAGGTGATCCTTCAGTCGAGGCTCTACCAGGGACAAAGAGGAAATGGCAGAAGCAGTTGGAAGATAGCGTCCACGAGGGCCACAGTTATCATTATCACTCCACCACCTCTATCACCATGTAATTTATGGCTTGTCGATCAATCCCACAAGGTTTTCGATGGATTAATTTCATACGTGATATTTAATGCAGAAAAGTAGTCTGCAAATACAAAAGGAGACCAGCGCCTGGTAACCAGCCCTGTAAAGGCAAATCGAATATTACGGATGGCCAGTGGAGTGTAACGGAGGGGCACAATCACGATTCCGATGATTTGGCATTAGGAAAAAAAATGTTCAACCAAGAATTGAAGACAATAACCGAAAATCTCGGCGGTAAAGGGAATCGCGATATATTCGACCAGTGCGTGCAGAAGTACTCCCTTATTTTCTATTCGACATGGAGAAAAATTCGTAGAACACCGCAGATTTCATGCGAGTAAAGCTTTCCTATGACTCCTGAATCTATCCAGCAGTACCTGACCCGGCCCCGAGCTACCCAGCTCACAGGCACGGAACCGGCAGCTTTCCGCTCATTGTTTTTTTTTTTCAGGTTTTTTTCTTTCAATTTCATCAGGTTTTTTTTGGTCTCACATCGCTTGAACTCCCGAGCTACATAACTGTGAGGCATTCTACCAAAATACTGAAATTTAAAATAGTATCTTTCGTCACCCGGCCGAAAAAAAAAGTTCTGGTGATTATGAGTTTGCAGTCCGAGGGGCAGCTGAGGACTACTAACATAATGATCAAAAACTTTGTTTTTGGCCAAGTAACGAACAATATTTTCCATTATTCACTCCGTAGGCAGGGTTTTATGGCCGTGGACCGGAGCTTTTCTTTTTTCCTAGTGATGAAATTTACTTTTCCTTCCAATAGGCCATCCCCCGATTATTTATTACTCTTTCACTCCTATAATTTTTCCCTTTGGCTATTTCTCATCTGCACTCCTTCCATTCTATTATTTCGTCAGTTTCTCTAAGCAGCGCAGAAGAATATTTTACTTTCCACCGTCAATGATTTAAAAATTCAATAGTATAAGTCGATCATACGCAGCAAAATCTCGAGATGTCTTAAATAATGAATGGGTAAACAAAATGTATTGTCTCGCTCGAAAACCATGGAGATCGCTACCAAAGGCTCGACTCGCGTGGAATCTCAGGAGTTTCACTGCGTTCCTTTTTGCTTTACAGCGAATATTTGAATGAAAAATAATAATAACTGAGAAATAATTCAGACATCCGAAAGCGAGTCACATCTCCTATTGTTCCAAGAAGAGGTCCATGAAACGCTATAAGTTGAATGTAAATCCAAAATATCCTCCGGCTCTGGCAGAGTTCGGTCGAGAATTGGAAGCAGGAAAGGGACAGGACCACCTCGTTGACTCGAGAGGAAGAATATCAGCACAGGTTCTTACAGATGTTAATGGGGATGTTTCAGTAGTTTTAGCTGATTTAGAGTTTATTGCGAGAATCGTATCTGATCATATGGGAGACGAGGCGAGATTTTTCATTGATGCCACCTTCGATTTCGTTCAGCCCAATTTGAAAATTCGACAAATGGTAGAAATTCAAATCTGTATCTTCGATCAAGTGAGCCCTCCAGTTGATTGATTTTCAGCTCAATTTTGTTATTGGAATTCTATTTCCTAGGCTGTGTGCATCGTTCAAGCACTCATGGAGCGGAAGACTACCGAGTCTTATTACGTGGTTTTTGAATATGTCTTCAAAGCACTAGCCCTAGAATTGACGAAAAAGATTGAAGTGCACATGGATTTTGAAGATGCAGAGAGGAACGCATTGTTACAGGTCGTACCCTCCGCATCTCTCGTACTGTGCAAATTTCATCTGGATCAGGTATTCAAAATCGCGGAAAAACAATAATATTCGTAGCTTTTGTCGTGGAACCATTATTCTAGGCGATGATTAGGCAGGCATATCAGAAGAAAGCTCTGAAACGCTACAGGAAAAGTGAAAAAATCAACGACGAAGAGAAGCACATTGCCAATGGAGTACAGAGCTCCTCGGTGTTGATTCTGGCACTTGCCTTTCTCCCAGGGAAGTCCATTCAAAATGCATTCGCTGAGATTCAGAGGAAGATAACTGATCCACAAGTAAAACAACGAATGGACAACTTCCTTGAATATGTGACCAGTCAACGGATGGAGAAGTGCAAGCCGGAACAATGGTCGGTTTATAAAGCTTCTCGATGCACGAATAACGCGGCTGAGTCTTGCAACAGGACCTTGAACCAGAGGCTCGGCAGAGACCCTCTACCTTGGGATTTCACCCGTACTAAAATGGGCTTTATGACGAGGGGGTAGTTATGAAACATTTTCGGAATTCCGTGAAAGCATTGCACCCACTAAGATCGAATTGCGTTTTTTCCCCAATCAATTCTGAATTAGATATATACGCCTTGTCCCGAATAGCCCCACCCCGCCCCTCTCTTCTTAGGATCCGTCATGATGCCTACAGATCCGATGGAACCAGAAGTTCTAAGCCAATCTAGTCGTACCGGGCTCAGTCCCGAGCTACCCAGCTCGGAGGCACGGAACCGGCGGTTTTCAACCAATTCTTGTTTCTTTTATTTTTTTTTATTTTCTTCCAGATATTTTTTTGGTCCCACTCAGATTCCAGTCCCGTGCTACACAGCTAGCGCCATTTTACCGGCCTTACAAATTGTTAGATGGGACTGGACGAGAGATGGCATTTTTTAAAGGTCACATTCTTAATCCATTTATTTATCAGTTTCTAACATGTAAAATTGCCTCTTTTTTAGTCTAATCGAGTAAGTGCCCCCTCATAATGTAACTTCTACTTTCAATATTGATTTTGATAATTGTAGGGGATTTTTTTTATCGATAGGTGGACTTCATTACAAAATCGAGTGGTATCCGATTATTCGACAATTGCTAATGGTGAATTTCGAAGCACATGCCGCTTAGGTGATTCAGTGAAGGAGAAAAAATGGACAGAATTCACAGAAAAATTAAAACGGAAGAGATTTACTCCTTATGAGTACCTAAGAGCAACATCGACTCTGATTAATTTCGAGAAACGTAAAGTATTGCAGGTCCCAGGAAGTATTTGTACAACTTCGTTTTATTATTTCTGTAGGGTACAAGTCAGAAAAGTCCAAGGAACTAAAGCCGTTGACTGTATCCTATCAATCTACTCCTTCGACATATTCAAAGGGCCTAAAATTAATTTTCAAGAAAGTGTAATTATTGCAGTTCGAGTTACGACATGTTCGACAATCAAATCCGAAAAAAATGATCCAGTGGCGAAGTGGCACCCCGCCATTCGTCAAATTCCAATTATAGGACAATTTATAGGGGAGAGCGGGACAAAATGGAACTGTAGAAACTTCTTTCTTAAATAATTTATTCAATTATTGCTCAAAGGTAATATTTTCTTTTCTATGAAAAGGTCATTCCTTCCTCTTTATAATGCGCTTAAACTGGACTCATTTCATGTATTGGTTTCTGAATTATAAATATTTGAATGGAAAGTCGAAACGACTCATTTTGCTCCGCTCTCCCTTATATATAATTCTGAAATTTGTCCCCTTAAATATGAACGATTGCAATGCTTCCATTTGCCAAAACTCTCTTGGGAGAGTTTCTCCTGGAATGACTCATTATCGAGTAAAATCACTACATATTGACAGATCGCCGCTCAACCACTGGATTATTCTCCTTGTCTTCCTTAAATGATTCCTCATTTTTCTCTCTTTTCAGAACCCCTGAGTCTTTGTCATACGAAAAGAAATATTTCTTTAAAAAAAGAGGAAAATATTTGCGACCTTTTTTCGTTTGACTCATGACTCTCAATCCGCTGTTTTTTTTATCGCCTCACTCAGCCAAGCCGTACCAGACCCGGCCCCGAGCTACTCAGCCCGTAGGCACGGAGCCGGCGGCATTCCATTCAGTATTTTTTCTTTCAGGTTTTCGTTCCATTTTATTTCAGACTTTCTTTTTCTCCCCAAATTTCCTTTTCCAATATCGACTGTGATATTCAATTTAATTTTTTCCCTCCACGCAAAAAGGTGCTGTTGATGCTGTTGATTGATCGGTGTCAACAGCTGCGACCTCAGAGGTATTGTCTGAGGGAATTGACTGAACACCTCAAGCATCGACAAGCAGATCAGCATATGAGGGATTTCAGGATGAGATAGATCCTGTTGAGGACTCGAGAGTTAATCCTGAACCTCCCGGAATGACGGGATCTCAGGAACGTGCTAATAAGCCACTCGACGAGGCACATCCTGGACCTTCAGAAATTGAAAAACCACAGCGATCTCCTCCGCAACCAGTAAGATTGATGATGTTCTATCCACTTTCATCCAATTTTCAGGTTTTTTGTAGATTTTTAGTAGACTGTTGATGCGATTGACGCAACAAGATATACCATTTCTGCAGTTTATGATAATTTAATAACGCATGAAGTTTCCTCATAGTGCAACCATTGTAAAACTTCGTAAGTTATTAAAGAATAATAAACCGCATAAACGGTATATTTTTTTTGTCGCGTCAATCCAATCGATGGTTTGTCAGAAATCTTCAAATAAAAATGTGGAAATAGGTGGGCAGGGGGCAGACCATCCTTACAGGTGCAATACATTTCGATTTTCTATGAGGTCGAGCTGGAGGGACAGACTGGACTGTCTGTCTCTGAGGCTCCAATAGCTGGACCGTCAGGGGTAGAAGAGAGTCTAGATCGTGTCCACTTGATTGAAGGCAGTGATGTCCTCATAAGTTCCCACCGGTTGAGAAGAATCCTCCATGAGGTTGCTGACGACCATACGTCATGTTTTCGTCGACTACTCAAGAGCTTGTGAGGGTAGAAAAGCTCAAAACAATGAGAGCAACAGGAAATGGACGACGGCCTAAAATCCCTCCCGAAATACTCGATGCAATCGAGGATTACGTGGTCTCCCGAACACAAGGAAAGATGATCCACAAACAATTCATGCATGTCGTTACAACTTATTTAAATTATCTTCGACATTATTAAAAAAGAAAAATAATAATTATTTTAGTTTATTATTTTCGGACACGGCCACGGCGCCATCATTTTGTAGACGAGTTCTAATAAATTGGTGCACTGGATATTATCATTTAAAACATTTATTTCTCACCAATGAATCATTGAAATCATGTCAACTATCGAAAAATCTCCTTTTTTGTCTTTCTAAGACTTGAAAATTAACGAAGAATTTTTAAATATTGACACAAATTTATAACTGAATTTATCTCCAGACTTAAATATTTAATTCCTTCTGAATTTTTCTCAAGACTGGAAAACCACTTGATCATTTTTAAGTCTCGAGATGAATTAAGTCCCGAAACTTGAAAATAATCGAGAGATTTCCAAGTCTTTAATTCGTCTTGAATTTGTCCTACGACTTCAAAATCACTCGATCATTTACAAGTCTTGGGATTAATTCAGTCCAGAATTTGTCCCGAGACTCAAAAATTATTTAATGATTCAATACCAAATTTTTCCCAAGACTTGGGAATTATCCAGTGATTTTCAAATCTTGGAACAAATTTGGAACTAAATTTATATCGAGACTTGAAAATAATCGAGAGATTTCCAAGTCTTCAATTTGTCCGGAATTTATCTCAAGACTTGAAAAGCACTTAATCATTTTGAAGTCTCGAAATGAATTTAGACCTGAGCCCCGTAAATCATTTTCAAGTCTTAAAATTGTTTCAAGTCGCAAAAGAAAATTAATATCTTCGAGCAATATTGATCCTACACAAGTCCATCTTTTGTTTTTATCAAGTGCGAAGATGCTCCCGATGTCAACAAATTTGGAGACATTGGGCCTTTGGGGACTTTGGGCTCCACCCGTTATGATTTAAGTGACGGGTGATGTTCAAACTTCACTTTTGCGGATAGCCCTATTCGATGGAGTTAATTACACATATGGCAGGACAAGAACATTTCCGTTTTCCTCGCCTAACTATATGCCATCATTGCAAAATGGGTTTTGAACAATTGGAGTAGATATAAGAGATGGTCAAGAACGTCCTATACCATTCGAGTACGGACCTTTAAGCCTTACGCTTCATTATGTTAGGGGAAACTAGACATATGAAATGTCTCATTACACTACGGAATACGAAAAATAAGCAGACGCTGGCGCTACTGAAAGATACAACCAATTTCCGCGGATCTGCGGTGAAGCTCGTTATCAAAAAGGACACGGAATCGGCGCTTTCTTAGGGGGCTTATTTCTCCGTATACTACCATTTTTGGGTAGCGCTGCCCACGCGGTTGGAAAACAGGCATTAAGCACTGGTGCCAATGTGTCGGGCGATGTCACTTCACGACAGAGACCGCTGAAAGAATCGTTGAAGAAGCGTCTGACCGAATCTGGAATAAAATTGGAACAGAAGAAACTACTGATAAATTAGAAAAATTCATGTCAGGATCTGGATATAAAAGATCAACAAAATGACGTCGCACTCATGAAGCGCCGTAGAGGCACGACATCGCGCCTCCTCCGCAGCCGGAAAAAAATTCTACGCGTAAGAGGAAAACAGTGAAGAAGAAGAAAACTAAAAACCTTACTGTACACGCCATTTTCGATAAGCAGTAAGAATGTCGTTTCTGCATTTACACTCGTCCGAATGCGCGAAATTCCGAACTCGACTTATTCACAATCCCGCCAACACAAGCGAGTATTGGATCCTGATGCGTCCATCACCGATGGCTCACCGATTGAATTTATTATACCAGGCCACGAAGAAGAGTACAGTGATTTACCTCATACTATGGTCAAAGTTAGGGTCAAGATTGTGGCAGATGATGGTATGGTAAACGATCCCAGTAAACGGTTTATTACATTCACTTTTTAGTCAAATCGATGTTGCTTTCAATCAAAAATTTGTAAGAGTATTTTTCTCGGGTCAACACCCCGGAATAATCCTCAAACTATTCTGGCTGCCGCCTCTATCGTTCACGATTGGGCGCCAGCCAGGTTTTTCTGGAAAACCTGACGGAAAACCAGCCGCGAAGGAATTTCGTCAACTCCGCGGACTTTCGGTGGCGGGTCTCACAATGCCGAGCCAGCATCAGCATGACACGGTAGAGTGGGCGAGGTTCACCAACGTACGAGTAACTTCAATCGCTAACTTCTGCCGTGCTCACGGCATCGTCAACGATATCTCTCGGGGAACGTATCCCTCAGACTCTCGCGTGTGACCGGACCGACGGGAAACACTTTGAATCCCAGCCCTTAGTCCACCCCGACACCATGGATTTCGCCCTAGAGATGGATCTCTGTAGCCGCGGACTCTCGTCCGTAGCCTCAAATTAATCCATTTCACTGATCGGGGACACATAAGTGTCCCCTTCTCTCGCTATTCCAAGATTCCTTGGAACCACGTACCCTTCATAATCCCGGCAGGGATGATTGCCACCAACTGATCCCGAGCTCCTAAAACAACCGCTCGAGACCAGCACTCAACGCGAACTGTCCTGAAATCCCCCCCTCCCCCTAGTCTAAGTATCTCAGCGACTGTGGGTCATCCGTTACCCCACAGCCACCAATCAACTCGACGGGATCCCGGGGGCGCTAGTCCTTTCACCTAGCCGTTGGTCCCTGGTCTAAATCGACGGCGCCCTTCGGAACTACCCAGTTGGAACGCCTGTACGTCGGCCCTAGACTCCCTAACACAGCTGGGTGGATTTCCGAATTGGGAAACAGCAATCGTCAGCGTCATCATAGTGTTCGGAAACATGGTCTCACCCTACCACGTTTCTTCCCACTATGTGATTGGTCTAACTCACCTTCGGAGCGGCCTGATTGGCCGTCGTCCGATGTCATACTCATCTTTCGCTCAGCTCTTTCAGCCGGCGTTAGATGTCGTTCATTTCACCCAGTTATTTTTCTAGTGATCTTCACTAGTAACGAGAAAATCTCGTTACAAATTACTATCTCCACCGAACAATGCCTACCCATATAGCGTACATTAAAACATTATTAAATTATGTTAAGATGAATTTTTATTGAATGGGGTTGATGTGCGTCTACGTCGAGTGAGGTGTAAAGATACATTTTGTTTGATTAATAGAACTAATAAAAATTATAGAATAACAAATACTGAAGCCTTTTTGATAGTGAAAAGAGCAAAACTAACCCGTGGAATTGTGGAGGTGAAATCCTTTGTTCTTCATCGTCGGGCCAGTGGAGAGACTATCTTTAATGCCATTCTGGGACAGTTACTAAAATGTGCTATTCTCGCTTTTGTTGATAATGCTTCGTTCAATTGATTTGAAAAATTGGGGAATTAATTTTGTAAGTCTGTACGTGGATGGCGTGAAAGTCTCGGGGCGTTAATTACAGCCCAGTTTTGCAGCCGGCTCTCACATGGAGGTGGAAAGTTATAGCACGTTATTTAATAGGACCGGTATTCACTTTAGTGATTATGGAATAGACATTTCTCGATCGGATTATTGAAACAGTTACGGTCTCTTTGCGTTTGACTTGACTCTGCATTTATTAGCAAATTGTGCAACTCATTAGAATCTTGTGAAAACGGATAGTGTCAGAATTGAGGTGCACTTTGAGGAAGCTACGACAACAAATTGGAATTGTATTCTATATGCTGAGTACGATAATGTCTTGGAGATTGATTTTACAAGGCAGATAATTGTCGATTACAATAGCTAAATTGTCGAGTACATGCCTTGGATTCACCGGAAGCGAGCGAGCATGGCCGACTATGGCCTCGACCCAACACAAACAACATGCCCGCATTGTAGTGCAGAGATTGTAACAATAGACATTGAGATTATAAATAATAAAACACATTGAATTGCTCTAGCGCATTTCCTGCTAGGGTTTTGATGTGTATACTGTATCGAAAGATATTTAACACAGCACCATTACTGCACGGTTTGCAAAACTGACCTGAACTTATCAAGATTGGTATCACAGCCATCCGCTTTTCACTTAATCAAAACCAGCGACAATGATAAGTAATCAGTCTACACGAAGCATTTGAGTGTACTACTATGGCACCTAATAAATTGAAAGAAGTCATTATTGACATACAAGGACTAGTAAGGCTTAAGGAAAATTTTATAGTTAAGGAAATTACCATATCCTCAATTGAGGGGAATCATACTGGTCATTGGCTAGTTGTACCACCCTACGGACAAATCGAATTGGATTTCGGTGCCCACGGACAAAATCTGTAGTTAACTACGAATTTTCACCGCTTGGAATGGCCTTATGGTGACACACCATATAAGGTGATCAACCAAATTCTTAAGCAGCCAACTAAAAATGTGGCTAGAATCTATTTGCGGAGACGAGAGAAATTGATATTCTTACAGAGGCTTTTATCAAGAACGATTGTGAATTAAAAAAATTATAGCCCCAGTTTAAAGCGTCTGCCAGAAAATAAGCGTTTTTGTACGTATCATGCAGAAACGGACTTACATGGTGATTATGTGTGCGCTTGCTACAACGGTGCACAATTAAGACACGATTTCCAAAGCCAGGGCACGCCGTTTGTGGGAAAGGAACCGAGAAGCATATCGAAACCGTCATCGTATGGATATCCAACAGTTACTTGCCGCCCTACCCGCGACCAATGTCACCATTGGACGAGTATTTCCAGCGGATAAGATTCTCTTCAAATGGACCAGACCTTGTGCAATCATCGCAAATACAAATAATTCCAATGAACAAGGAACCCATTGGATTGCAATGTACTGTGACCACGCGGCAAAGGGCACGTATTTCCACAGCTATGGAATTCTACTGAGCGATACCAGATTTACAAGGTGCCTTAGCTGAAACCGTCGATATTATAAATACAACCATAAACAACTCCAGAGTTACACAAGTTCTGTTTGTGGTGATTATTGTGTTGTTGTCCTTTATTGGCTTATTAATGACTTCTCTTTGCCAGCTTTAGTACGGAAATTGTCGAATAACAGGGAACATAACGATAAGCTCATTTTAACAATGTTCAAGAAAATAATGAAAAACTAATCGACAACTAGATTTAAGAAAAAATGTGTAAACCTATCCGTATACATATCTTCAAAAGCGTAACAATAAAGAGTTTCATATAATGTAAAATCTATTCATTTACTTCATTTGGAATCACCTTAAGCCCGTCTTCCTTCTCAATCTATTTCCCAAAGCACCTGTTATTTTCCTCCAAAACACACGTTTTTGTTCAGTGGTTGAGGGCAATGACCCATACACTATTGAATGGATGATGTCATAATGGCCGCAATGTGCCAAACACAAGACCAGTCCGGCAAATACATGGGACCCACATTCTTTAATGTTGGAAAATATCTCATGAGCCGTTTTTTCACTATATAAATCGTTCTGAAAAAATTACTTGTTGACATACCATCCCGTCATTCAGATTACAATTGTTATGGTGGAATACGCCATATCGGAAGAATAATGGAAGTACGGATGGTATATAAGCATTATTTATAAGCATGGTCCAACACTCGTCAATACAATGCTGTTCAGAGTACTCCATTTCTATCCACCGAAGGGGCCTAACTACAAGTCTTGTTTATGGGTTCGAATTTTTCAACTCGCCAGGAGGAATACCCGCCTATCACATCCCCATGGAAAGAGACAAATACGTGATGTGTTTTTTCATACTCTTATCCATTCCGGTTTTAAGCGCTGCTGTACTGATAGTTTTTTGGATTATGTATGTCGAACAAAACTACTATCAGGACGACGTTCTTTAAAATGTTACGAAAATGTGAAATAAAACACTCTGGAAAATGTAAAATGCATACATGTGTTCATTGATTTACAATCCCATTCCTAACACCAGGAGCAATGTCCCGACAGGTGTTTTTGATACCACCTGTGTTTACCCAAGATAAATAGTCCGATACTCTTTTTCGGCAGCCTGCAGGTTCCTTCCTTACCGACTTCAGCCCACTTTCCGCCCACTACCACCCACCACCGATTCAAACAAAAAAAAATCGTAAAGATGATTGTTGTACTATAATAGAATATTGTGTACATATGTGAAGAAAGATGAAATGAGAACGTTTCGTAATACGAATTGAGGCAAGTGTGTCAGGGTTTTCAATAAAACCGAAATCCCAGTGGCCTCATTATCTCATTATCGGATTCATTAAAACCGAATCCATTTGAGTTCACTTTTGAAACTTATTTTGTTGTATCGAAATAAACCATTACTCTTTCGCTAGACATTGATAATCTAAAGTATCTTAAATTGCTCAAGTTGACTGTATTATTACTCGACCATTCTCCTATACATTACGTTTTGGTAGCAGCACATGTGTTCTTCAGGAGACAGTAAATGAGAGAATAGATAAAAAAATTCTCAACGCTTTTAAGAAAACGTGTTTTTCGTTTTTGAAGCATCAACCTATCCTGGAACGCCGAAATAGTAGCACACGGCTCTTCTGAGGAGAAAGAGGCGAAATCCAACTGGTATTAGTATTTTCTTGGTTTCGAGGAAATGAATCAGAGTAGGCAAGTTTTTCGTTGCTTTATGGAATTAGAAAATGACAATATTCAGGACGAATTAAATTTTCTGGGAGAGTTGGCCCGAGTGGTCAGCAGAAATTGAGAGTCATTAAAGTTAACGGTGGACACTTCTGTAGAATTCACAAAAGCAAAGACTCCAATGTTCTATTAGAATGTGAGCATGAAATTTTAATTTCCTCAGCCGAAAAAGGTCCACAACGTTTCTGAAGGTGGAAGCGAAAGCTTCCATATGTGTGAAAGCGAGCAAACTAGCGCAAGGAAACTTTAGCAACCGCTGCTTTTGGCCAGAGTTTCCGTGAGCAAATTCAGATTTCGGCCGGGGCAAATATTTATAAGACGGTGCATGAAGCCGGTCTGGGGGCAGTTAAGCTGGAGAAAACTATGCCAGGATTCCATGGGTTCGTGAAGAACTCCACGAGTTCTGGAGACGGATCCGGGGATTCCAGGCATTCTCAGGGAGGGAATCGTCAATCAACAGGGCTACAATCGCTAAGGACGAGGTGTTTTGGTTGAAGTCAAGCAGGGCATCCGGTAACGGATTACAAAATGCAGCGGAAATCGAATCGGCCTGTTTCGAAGCGACGCAGGTTTCAACGCATACGGGGTGACGTGTATATTTTGTCACACTCCAGGACATGAAATTACTTCTTCTTACAAACTGAAGAAGCAACGTGGAATCCCTAACAATATGAGATATCCTGAAGTTGAGCTTTACCGGAGTCAGTAGAAGACCATGATTTTAGGTGATTTCCTGCTCCGAAGGGGTAAAATTACATCTGCAAAGACATCAGAGACTAAGAACGATCTTATTTTATCGGCGAATGAACTCAAGCAATCGACGATTTTCCTAGCAGATTGTGGAGCAGCCATATCCATAATTAAAATGAGAGCGTTGGAAGAGGATATGAAGGTCCAGCCCGCGGAGAGGACATTGCGAGGAATTTCGAATCAAGATTTCCGGATACTTGGAAAAATGAAAAATGATTTGAAGATTGGCAAGGAGGAATTGGGACACCTTTGCCACGGTGTGCCAAATGAGTTTCCATACTTGGGAGGAATTCTTGTTGAAGATTACTTTCAATCTCGAGATTTCACTACATCTGTGGACCTTGGGAGATGCGTCATAATAAATTGCACACTTTTACAACTTTTTCGACCTGAACGACCAATTTTGCTGAAAACCAGAACGAAAATTCAGGTTTGAGCTACAACTTCAAGCACGCAGAATGGAATCGTGAGAAAAAAACATTTTCCACCTGGTGTTCGCCTGGGTAGATACGTCATGAACAACACCGACGATTATTTATTCTTAAACGTGCCAGTGGTGAAACATGAGGAATTATGCACAGCTGACGAAATAATAATGCTGATAGATATCGATGGAAGACATGAAAAATCTAAACAAGATCACATAACAGAATGAAAGAGTCTACTAAATATTGGAGGAGTACAACAGTATTGTACAACTTCCAGAAGGTCCTCCCGGAGGCACCAACCACTTGGAAGACTCAATTCCTATTGTTCTAGGGGCCAAATTCGTCTAGGTGCGATCCCATCATTGGTCACAATCTCAAAAAAGCAGATGGATCGTCAAGTTTGTCAAGATCGTCAAAGGATGCTGATAAACGGGATAGTTCGTCCAAGCAGCAACCAGTGAAATACGCCATTCCACTCGGTGTACCAAAGAAACTCGATGCATCAGGCAGAGTAAAGTTGCGAGTCGTGGTTGATTTGCGTGAATTAAATGGCATAACAGTTGACGACTCATATACTTTACCGAATATGTGCGATATATTGGATCAATTAGTGAATGCAAAATATTTCACCACACTGAATCTGGCTTCAGGATTTCACTAGATTCCAGTGAGAGAGGAGGACAAGTGCAACGCAGTTTTTTCAACGCCCTTGAGGTACCATGAGTTTAAGCAATTATGTTTTGGTGTGAAAGGGGGTTTAGCAACGTACCACAGACTGATGAATTCAGTCTTGACGGGCATTCAAGTGACCAGTTGCTTTGTTTATCTCGACAACATCGTGATGTTTGGAGCCAGTCTCGGAGAATATAATTAACGTCTGGTAGAAATATTGGACCGTTTAGAAAAGGCGAATTAACCGTGACAACCAGATAAATGTAACTTCTTAAGGACGGAAGTTATTTATTTAGGAGATGTGATCACCAGTGACAGGATCAAGGCTGACCTAAGTAAAATTGAAGCCGTAAAGATCCCGCGCCCCTATCCACGAAGAAGGTCATGTTTTCCCCAGGATTGACGGGACACGACAGGAAATTTATTCAGCATTGTTATTCAAAAAGGAGATGATTTGGTCCTGGAGGGAACGAGACAACACTGCTCCCGAGAGCTGGAAAGAAAAACTCCCTACAGCTCGAATATTGCAGTATCAAGATTTCTCAAAATCATTTTTGCTAACAACAGATGCATCGAATACAGCACTTCGAGAAGTTCTGACAGAAGGGGGGAGCGGGAGCGATCTGCCAATCGCTTATGCAAGAAGAGTAATGAACAAAGCCGAAAGCAACTACACCACGATCGACAAAGAACTTCAGTTTGGGGTAAGAAGCACTGTAAGTCGTACTTGTAGGGGAAAAAATTCGCCAGTGTGATGGACTGTTGAAAAGGCCAGCCCGCTGCTAAAAGGGTTTGCTGAGAAAATTATTTGCGAACCTGAGAGACCACGAAAGCTATTGACGGATCAAGGCAAAAAGTGCACAAGCGAAATCTTCATGGATTACTGTCATCTCAAATTGTCATCTCAAAATGTCATTACTTCTCAAATTAAAAAGATCCCAACTACGGCGTACCATATTCCGGCAAACGGTGCACTCGAGAGGTCTCATCGCACGCTGGCCGAATCTATACGAAGATTCATCGATGAGGATTTATCTGATGGGAATCATGAGTTGCGTTATGCGGCGTTCTCTAATAGAACTCTTATAATAGAACTCCTCACACAACTACGAAATGAACATCGTTTGAGTTACTCTACGGGAGGCGTACTGACTTATCGTTCTCTTTTAAACAGCCACCTCGCCCCACGCACAGGAGTTCCGGGAATGACTATGTCCTTCGCATCAAGGAGCAAGGGAAAAAACCTCGAAGGAAACTGATAAATGACAATATGATAAAAATGCTGAGGAGAAGAGTCTCCACCTCGGCGATAAATTCCGATTAAAGACTAAGAATGTACGACGGAGAAGGCCTCAGAAGCTGACGCAGCCTTGGCTTGGACCATATGAGATTAGGCAGAAAAATAAAAAAGTCCACTATACTATTAGCTCCGGCAACAAAAATGAAAAGGGTTGAATCCACCTCAAGCGATTGAGAACATTCATCGGTTTAATGAGGTGCGTGTCTGATGATGAACAACTGAAGCGATGCAGGAGTGTCGAGGAAATACAGACGATTGAATCAGGGAAAACGTAAGAAATTACACAGTCCTGAAAATGTTGCTTATAATAGTTATGAAGCATGATCCCAGTCATGAAGGGGGAGGGACACCCGGTTGAAAAATCCGTTCAGACTCCAGGCCTAAATTTTTCATTTATTGGTAGATTATTTTTGAGCAATCACATCTGGATTGTAGCATCCAAAATAGATGTGACACCCTGGTAAGAAAGAGCTGATTAGGTGGAGAGTCACTATGAGCAAACGCTGTTTTTGTCTATAGCATCGATAAGCGAGACATGGCCGTACAGCCCATGTGACATGAACAGGTCCAGTGGCCGTGCAAAATTTCCTGATTCATGTGTTACGAAGCACTTGACATTGAAACGCCTTGCACTCATTCACCGAACTTCGAATAATGCATGGCTCTACACTACACCACGACCTGAAGAAATGCCCGTCATAAGTGGTCAGGAGCAGAGAAGGAGTACTCGAATAAAAACTGAGATTCTCCGCATCGACAGATATTGCGAAGTTGTTGTCGCAATTTGTAACACTTTTCCCCGATCTCGTCCCGAAGATCGGCGATAGTTATTACCTTCGCCCGTTCCCGTGCTCGCATCCTAAACTTCAACCGAATTACTGCGGGCGCCAGCTAGCTTTTTGTGGACCAAAAGCTAACGAAAACCGAACGAACCAAGGCGAGGGGGGGTGCCCTGCCTTGCCCGAGGTCATCCAACCTCATAAAACCACATATCCCGAAATATCCGAAAACAAGAGCACGAAAGGACAGGACGAGGGGGGTTGCAACTCGTCCTCGCGACAACACAAAATCCGTAAATCCATAAATCCAAAACCGGGGAGTCCGTACTCCCAGAATTAAGACGATAACCTCATTACCGTAACACTACCCGCGGGAAGCTAGAAGCCGATGACGAATGGAACGGACGCGGGAAGGCCTGGGTTGCTCAGGATGCTAGGTCGTGGAGAGAGGGCCGGGGTCCACAGATACGCGACTATAATAACCGAAACCTAGACCGGAAGATAACACAGAGAACAGACCGTGGTTCGGGATACCGAGAGCATACTTGCGGGGTTCTGGGACGCTGAGGGCGGCCTCTGAGAACACCTCGCCGAGAGCGTGCCGTAAGATAGCGGAGTGCCGGGAGGCCGAGAGCGTGGGGATTACTCACCCAATTGCCCGCTAGCGAGAGCGTGGCGGGACCACTAGGGTAGCCCCAGATATAGAGAGCTGAACTGGGGAGAGGATGACTCTCGCCCGGAGAACATCACCAGGGAGGACATGACTCTCACCTAGAGAACACCACCCGAGGAGGGTATTGCCCTCACTCAGAGAGTGCTCCCGGGGAGAGGATAACCCTC
>NW_011887872.1:72701-124446 GCF_000806365.1 Fopius arisanus | reverse complement strand
GTGTCCGCCCTGTGCTGTTGCCTGTCTTCAGGCCTCCTAACACCCTAAGCACTCGGGCCCCAGTCCCCACACCCTTCGACGATTCGAGGAATTCCCGGGAGAGGGTCGAGGTGGCAGGATTTTTTAGAGAACGTAACCTAAAGTTTAGTTTAATGTGCGGGATTTCCGAAAATCCCGTTACAAATTTTTACTATCAGAGGGCGAAAATCACGGGGACTACATCTCGACTTGCACGTTCATCCAAAGATGAATTTAACTTTCGGTGAGATTACAAGCAACAATCTAAAGAGATAACTGAAAAAACAAGAAAAACGTCTAATGCCAATTCGAAATTCTTGGTGTCCTCGCATTTTTCCAATACTCAGCATCTAGCGCGACAACATTAATTGTGGTTATCACAGTACCATTAGTTTGCTGGTGGCGTTGTCGAACGCGCTCAGGACTCCGACAATGGGCAGGGAACACCGAAAATTAAAGCGTTTATAACTCAAGAAATATCGACCTTATCGAACAAAAGTCTTACTGGCTTACATTTATAATCAAAGGAGCCATTGCGTTTACTAATCAGATTTTCAATATCTCAGTGGGGGAAGTCTGTGCCCTGAAGATTTGACCTGTGGACTTAACGAAAATTTTCAACATGATGGCTACCAACAGGGACACAAGAGTAGCATAAGTGGATATTTCACTTATGATTAAGAAGTCTTGTACCAATATGTATATATAATAATCATTGTATAGGTACTTACGAGAAAATTCACTAAAATATGAATTTAATGTCTGGCGGGGAGGAATGTTGTATTCCGAATTATTAGAGAGTATCTTTAAATGGCACAAAAATGTTATGGAATAATGCAATTATGAACAAATTAGGAGTCAGCACTGTATTAGAAAACCAGAAAGTTTTGTAATACCCATTAAGGTAAGCGTGCCACGGTTTTCAATAAACATGGCACTGGGTTCATTATCTCATTATCAAGTTCATTAATGACCAAAAGTCATTTGAATTGACTATTTAAGAATATTGTATTGTAGTGAAGTAATACGTTATTCTTTAGTTAGAAATTCATAAATTAAAGTATATTAAATTGCCGAGATTGCATCCATTATTACTCGTCCGTTGTACCCTTCATTACAACCGTACTATCACCGGTTCATATAAGGGTTTTTCGCGGGTAGCTAAGTAGCTTAGTTGCAGTAGATAAACCCTCCTCATTATCACTGTCCCCATTAATGCCACTTTCCGCACACATTTAATTTATGGATGTAAAATTTTCTTTGTATTGACAAATGCTTTGCAGCAATCTCTAAAGTGTTGTTTTCTGCCCTCTGAAAAACCTCACGTGACCCCAGAAAGAAAAGGATATCCCGCAGAGAGCCCCCCCTCCCATGAATAATCACGAGAAGGATACTCGATGACGAGTGCTCCCGCTTAACTCCCATTTCTTCCTATAATCGGGAAAGGAACTGGTGAGTGCCGAAGACGTCATTACTGATTTTTCGGCTGCGTCAATGAAAAGATCGTGTGTGCGGAGAAAGAGGAAAAAAGGAAAGGAAGAAGTTGTAGAGAGAGTGTGGAGGATTTGGACGGTGTAGATGTGTTGAGAGAATATCAAAGGATTTGGATTGTGTGAAGGAGTCAAGAAGAGACAGAGAGAGCGAGCAGTAATGACGAGACCGGGAGGGCGACAGCGACGAAAGGAGAGAAGGAGAGAATTATCATTAACATGACCCGTGTGTGCCGAAGTTATTCCTTGCCCCAACGACAGCATATTAAGAATAATATGAAAAAAAAAACACTGGAATCTAGTATATTCATATACTTGAATAGTACATTTTTGCATATGGCCTGAAAATTATGATCTGACGAATGTGAGGTTATAGACCAAGCAAAAGCCAAGGATACTTTTTTGACCAAGTGGTGAATCAAATTTTTCAAAAAATAGCATATTCTATACTTATTAAGGAGACTTTTTGAAAGATATTCGTTGCCTTCCAAACACGGGGGTGAAAATAATCCGCTCGTCCACATGGATTGCCGTGGAATTTCTTTCAGATATTACGGTTTCGATTTTGGTAATCTTCCAATATTCCTTAAGGGGTTATATACAGTTAGGCTTTTCAAAAAATCGATTTTTTTTTGCGTTTCCTTAATATATATATATATCTGAGTATACACCCACAAAATTTCAAGCCGATCCGACGAATATTTTCGAAGTTATAGACACATTAGTGAAGGCGCGCCGAGGGATCTCGCAGTAGGGGACCGGCGCGCCAGCCACATACCTGAACCGGCTGCCTACCTGAACCTTGCTACCTCTTTTATCGGAGTTTGCATCTGTCTAGGGCAAATCTGTCTCCTTATTGTATGTTCCCTTTCTAATTTTAAATTCCCTGCATCTAAACTGCCAAATATTGAATAGTAGAAGCCAGTCTAACCAGAGAAGTCTAGCGGTACAGTTGTGCGTTTTTTTCGGTGATTTTTTAGTGAAAATGAAGTGTAGCAGAGAATTGAGAAGAACGTCCAAAGTGCAGAAGTCAAGACCGAGAAAGCGAAGAAATGTTTTCAATCCGAAAACAGCTGAAACCGATGAAAGCAGTTTTAGTGCCTCCGCAAAAAAATTGAAAATGCAAGAGGAAATCTTGGTGCCGCGCGATTCGTCCGTAGAATATCGAATTTTGAGTTTTATCACTGTCTTTGCGGCAATTTCTGAATATGTAAAGTGCAAAGACTGTAACGGAAATGTAAAATTTCATACTGCTATACTGATTTCATACTGATATGGAAGATCTCTCCAGAAGTACTTCCGGCTGGTTCAAAAACGGTGGAAATGGCTGCATATTAGCTGCTGGCATGTTTAATAAAGGCGCAGCATCACTTCTATATTATATGAAGGCAATGGGGGTCTCAGCTGGGCCCAATGCGCATTTGTATGCCGACAGAGAAGATGCACAGCGCATAAGGATCTCTGACTTGAGAGCGCAAGAGTCATGCGGCAGGGAAGAATGGCTCGCAGACAGCATCAAATTGAATTATTAGAAGCTACTACTGCTGCAGATGGATTATTATATAGCCCTGGAATAGATGACTCAGTATAAGTTGAAAACAAAAAAAATAACTACATGTAAAATGCTTTCAAAACTTTAAACTCGTTTTTTTCGAAACGGTGTTTTCAAAGTCGGTGAGCACGATTTCTCAGAAACGGCTGAACCGATCGGTCTGAAATTTTTACACAAGCTTCTTAACTATATTTTTTAGTAATTAATCGAAGGATTTCCCCATCCGATGAATATTTCTTATTTTTATAAACAATTAAAGATCCGAATTTTGGTCGAAAGTCGAACGTTTTGCTGTGAGTAGCCGCCATTTTGTCAAAAAATTTTTTTTTGCTAATTCCTTCCATCAATCACTAGATTATTTATTATATTAATGAAATTTATTTGGTTTTTGCATTTTAGAAGAATCAGTCCAGAGATATGGTGCTCACCGCAAGAGGCCTTTTTTTGCGGACCTCTGCAAAATTGGCAATATCAACGTTCCCGATAATTATTTTTGGCAATAAAAAATATGTCAATATAGTTTAAGATTGTCATAATATACCTGCCAAGTTTCAAATCAATAAAACAAATAGTTTGCTCAGAAAAAATTCTTGAAAAATGCCTTTTTTTCGGCCTCCTAACTGTTGTGACCTTGGCCGGGGAATTAAAATATAATAATTCCCGGCGATGACACGATATTAGGGAATTAATAATATTCTGAAAAAATTAAGAAAATGTACTATGACTAACGGAAGGACCTGTAATAATAAGAGGGAGGGGAGTTCTGAATCATTACTCAGGGGGATTTATAAATTGACTCTGTAGTAAGTCTGTAACATAACAAATAATCCTTTTGACTACTAACTAATCAACTCGAGGGTGGGGGTAAGGCCAACTCACTTGCGGCTATGCGAAATATGATATAATAAAAAGAAAGGGTTACTCTAACTCTGGAAGAAAAGGGTGTCCCCCTTTGTGAGGGGGGCCAACTGTAAAAGTAATAATTAATAGGGGACTTGAATTACAAAGAAAATGAATTTACTGGAGGCTCACCGTTGGGGAGGGGGGGGGGGAGGGATTAACACGGGGCAGGGAAATCCGTTGGAACAGGGAATAAAAAATGGGGCACTCACGGGGAATGGTGTCCTCAAAATTCTCTCCGCTTTTCTCGGGGTCTCTCCTCTTTCCTTCCTTCTCTCTCTCTCTCCGCTCTATCCTCTCCACAATAGTTCTCCTCACGATCTTTCCAATAGTTCCTTTCACACACGAAAATCCTCCACAATATCCTTCACTCCTTTCTCACTAGAATTTCACTCCTTTTCTTTTTCACACTCGAGTTCCTTTTCTCACACTTTGTCTCTTCACACTTTTTCAAGGTTTTTTGGTAGGTCTCTTCGGGGTAACTCTTCACAGCATCACTTCGGGGCAACTCTCTCACTTTATGTGGCAGTGACTCGTGGGGCAGTTGTGGCACGAGTGATTTCTTCCAATCATCCTCACCTCTTCCTTGCTGATTTTTTGGGGGGGTCATCGGGTGTCCTTCTTTTTCTCATTTAGGGCCTCGCTCGAGGGATGTCTCTTTCCTCCGGGGTCACGCGGGGTCCTTTTTCATGATGTTGATGCGTGAGTGCCAGGGGGAGGGAAAACGGGGACGAGGGTTAGGAGTATCTGAGGATGGGATGCCCAACGGTGGCAAAAAAGATTACTTAAACTTAACTTAACCTATCAAAGTAACGTGTATTAATTAGGGAGCAGGGGGGGGGGGGGCGAAAAATTCTGCCTCGTCACACCATAACCCCTTAAAAGAGGAACACCCGAATATTGCACCGACACAGGTAGAGATGCATTCATGGTAAAGGCACCCGCCTATTTTTCGCCGCGCCAGCAAGATTTTCAGTAAAATATCTAGTCCATCCACCAAGATTCAAATAAATATTTTCAGGATAAAACTCAAATCCGCAATTTGACCATTGGCGCCAGTCGTAATGCTTCACCTCGGCAATTGTTAGAAACTTAAAAACCCCGACCGAACTGGGATTCGAACCTGCGATCACCTACGAGCTGAACTGCTACTGGGCGTTCCTAAAGTGAAAATTTAAAGGGCAAACAATGTTAAAAAAAAGTGCTCTGAAGATTGCACAAAAAAATTGTCTTCAGATGATTTCTTAATAAATAGTTTTGCAAAAATCTTAAAAAAAACGGTAATAGTATAATGCATGGATAATGGATAATGGATAATGGATAATATAATGGATGGATGGAACTTCATACAATTTTCTATTTTTTTGAAGTATTATTCATCTTAATAACTATAAAAACACAAAGCAAAGAATAGAAATTCAGTCACACTCAATGAAGTATATACCTGAAGGGACTAGACCTTCAAGTCGACCTTTGGTGGGGCTCGTATCAGTTGCGTCCTCGTCGCAAACCCTGGGTCATGTTAAGTGGTGGGGGGCTTGAAACTTTAAAAAAAGTGCTTCACCATGAATTTTTCTAATTACCTCATAATATTGTATCGTTAATTATACATTAATTGCTTTTTGCAGAAAATGCAAAGTAGGGAGTGCTCGTATACACACATGAGCATCCACCAAAATAGTGAGATGACTCAAAGAGATAACTAAATTCATTAAAAGATGGTTAGTTCGGACACTAAGGATAACTATTTCCAACATGATATACGCAAAATTTAAAAAAATCATGGAACGGAACAAGTTGAGAATAGAGGTAGCACGAATATACTTTTCCTAAAAAATCGTTTGCTGAAAATAGTGGACAAAAAATTTCTTGCAGAGATCTTGCAGAAAAAAATAGTTTGTACAGATTTTCCGAATTTTTCTCTCGAATATCTTCCCAAGTTATCGTTACAAGATTTCGTTTTGTGAAGAATCTTTTTGAATGAGAAAGAAGACCTTCAGAAGAATCTTTCAATGATTCTTCCAAAGATTTTTGAAAGATATTCCATAGACTCTTTTTTTCCACGCGGGTATTGAACTGTGAATCTCTCTCTCCATTCTGATTCTGTAATGACTGCATTGATGTGGAAGATTATTGATAGAACGAATGTTACACAGAACGCAGATACATCATATCAATTTTGAAAAGGAAAAATTGGATTTTTGTTCGTACCGCGGGATTCTCTTGGAAAGGGATTTTATTAATTCTTTTATTTTTTTTTTGTATCGAGATTAAACGATTTTATTAAAAATTGGTCTCCCCGACAATTTTACGAATTTATTTTGTTCGATTTTTGATATCCGAATCAGATCAATTTTCTAACGACAATTAAATCTCTCCGTATCGAGCTGCTGAATGTAGAGAAACTGGAACTGGAGAAGGATTTCAATGGTAGTCATTCCGTCTAATGACCTAGCGCCTAACTGTTTATTCTAGTTTCCGGATTGTTGCCATCAGAGGGCCAGCATAACAGAAGGAAAACCCCACATTTCTTTCAAAATTACGTCACACTACTCCACCATGGACACTACCACTTCAAGCAAGAAGAGGAGCCTTAGGCTTAAATGGATTACTCAACGTTGCGCCAACGCACACTCGCCGATCCAAAGGATTCATAAATAATTGCGGTGCTCAAAAAATTTAATGGATCTAAGTGGATGGTAGCCTGGAAACACATACGATGCTTGCTGTTGTTGGAAGCCGCTACCGAAAACAGCGCAGACCGTGGATAATTATCTCACTAACCCAAGATACTAGATCTCCTAGGAATCGCGAAAAAAATCCCAAATATTAGTTCCAGACCTTTACTTTACCTCCCGTCTAATGCTATTGACATTTACGTATGTCGCATTGAATTAACCCATATTTTTCGAAGCGAAAAGGCGGCCATACTAGAGACAGTGGAAAACTATGCGCATTAAATAATATGCACAAAATTAAACGTTAGCCTCATTCGCTTAACAAATCTACTCTCTTGAATGCAACGTACGAAGCCTGGGCACCCACAGCAACGGGAAAAAACAGGAGGAACCTGGAATAACCAACCCAGAGTTTATCATGTAAGAAACATACCTCGAGCCATTTTTACCGGGCGCAAATGATATGACCAAACCAGAAACCATTAAAAAAAAGGTATTTCTTTTTCGGCAGAACTGCCGATATAGTTATTTGTTACTACTGTTGGGTAAATCTGGCGCGAAGGCACAATAGTGACGACCCCATTAACAGACAATCTCAAGAACATAGAAATTGACTACTTGATATTCATCGTCAGCCCGAGCCCGATGAAAGTACCACCTTGGTGAATTGGACTCAAATCTTTAAATATATCTCAAACCTTCTACTTTCCGTGGCTGCATCATCTCCTTAACCCTTTGCTCATCGTGAATAGAGCTTTTTTGTCCAGAAGTAATCAATGCCGCCATACTACCGATCCTAGGAACACTTTCCCTAGATACCAAATTACCCTTATCAGAAAAGAATCCAACTTCAAAGTTTTAGGCGGAATTACTCTTTTCCCAGTATTTGCGCTTCAAGGATAATCCAAATAGACAATTAATGAGGTTGAAATTATCTAGTAATCTTTTGATAGATCTAGACTATCAAAATCTCAAATTAGCACCGCCACCAGAATGACCGGCCATGTGACATATTTTCACAACCATATAATATTCAAATGTCACCAGACAAACACTATTTAGGCGTAAATATATTTCAAAATCACTCACTCAGAAACATTTACCCCCTTCACAGTATCATAGTAAGCACGATCCAGTTGAACACAGACACACTCCAAAGCGTACGGCTAATGAGAAAATCAGGATGGTCACGAAACACCGGAATAATAAACAATATCAGCAGAGTGCACGCCGCCAGCGTGCTATTTATCATAACCCTTAACGAAGCGAAAAAATGACATCAGAATGATGTTTCTCATGACAGTTCGTCACACCCTATAGATATCCTAGTTTGTGCCGATACGAGAAATGGATTTTGCTGACCAGGGGCACTTAGCAACAATTTATTACAGCAGTTAGTTCGCGTTAGTTGCAGGCAGTTACAAGTACAGTAAATTAGAGTACCGACTCTTCAAGACCGCTGAAAGGTGACTCTCCCACTCAAATCCGATCGATGAATACATCATCTCAAAAATATGCTTGGTTAGCAACAGCAACGCGACCCAAAAACTATCGGAGCATAACGCAACGGCGCTTGGCAACCAATGGTTCCGCGCGACATGCCCAGTAAACCAGGTTCTCAGAACCCCGACCCAACTGACTGGTTGTATTTACAGCCTATTCAAGTTACCCGACCTACGTCACAATCGACATCGTGTATCCCCAACTTCTTACTCAACCTACCCCCACACCGGTATACCCCAAACACAGATAGAACAAGTCAAATACGGTGAACGTGTCGTCTTCTCTTAGTTTCCTTTTAACCCCATTTATTCCCCTTCATTCTATTGATCCTTGGTAGAATTTATAATCAGTAATCTTATATCTAAATATACGTCCTAAATCAGAATGGAAAATTTTTCCGTTTATTCAAACCTTATGGTAGTAGCCCGCAATAATGTGTGTTTAGCACATCACACATCGTTCCCCATCTTTCATAAAATCGAAGCATAACCTATCATCTTGAGGTTCACTATTTGTCTCAATCTCTTCACAAGTTCGGTCTCCCGGGATCGTAACATAGCTACAAAGCAATAGAAGTACTGTGCATTTTCGTGGTTGGCACCTGCCCAGCCATCAATAGAAGGAGAGTTGCGCGTATAGGAATATGATGTGACCAAAAATTATCAATGTTTTTTGAACATTTCGTTCCGAATTATTGATCAGATCGATCCGTATATACGGATATAGCGATTGTATGTTTGATCACTGTTTTAGTGTGTGCAAAGTTTATTACGATAGAAACTTTTTTGCGAATTTATTCTAAGATTTCGTTAATTTCCCATAATATTGTGGTTGAATCCGCTTTTTATAAGAAAAATCAGAGCTTCGTTCCTTAGTTACGAAAAAATCTCAAATTTTTCATATGGCTCTGGGGAAACTTAAAAAAAAATCATTACCTTCTGCTATTTTTGAGAACAGGTACAGAATATCCGTAAGCTTACAGGTTTTTCCTCGGGATTATCAAGTGATTTCCCAATTATTATACAATTATCAAGTGAATTCCCAATTATGAAATTTTCAGTTGTCCAATACTGAAAATGTGTTGGTTTAAACTAAAAATGTCATTCTTCAAGTTTGAAAAATTATAACATACATGCAATAATATTTCCATAACGATTTTTCGTTTGATTTTCTGCCGACTTTGAATTATCCGCCAAATATAGTTCAGTCTCCTTTGGGAATAATTCGAATTCCCTGCTGAATCCAATGTCACCATCAGCATGCAGTGCAGCAACATGTTGTACAAAGTGGTGTACTGGAACTGTCGTGCTTTCACCATCCTGCTTGCTATTCTCCCATTCCTGGAGTGTCGGTACATTCCTTGGTGGGTAGTCCAAGAAGCAATAGGATGTTTGGAAGCATTTTCTGAAGATGTGCCTGTAAAACGGCTCCATTAGTTGCGTCTAATAACAGTGGCATGGATACTCTACAATTCATAGCAACTGAAATAAACTATATCTCGCGAAATAGATCGAAAAACTGAGT
The DNA here is from genome assembly GCF_000806365.1 of Fopius arisanus. Classification (NCBI taxonomy): domain Eukaryota; kingdom Metazoa; phylum Arthropoda; class Insecta; order Hymenoptera; family Braconidae; genus Fopius; species Fopius arisanus. Next base: position 114,781 of record NW_011887872.1, on the reverse strand, counting down.
ATGAGTTATAAGTACCACTCGTATTTCGGTATCCTGGTAGCACGATTTAAGGTTTAAGAGTGATCCGGAAAATTGTAGTACAGGACGGATGATTGAGGGAATGAAAGGAAGCTGGAGAATGATCCAAGAAAAGAAAAGATTGTGTTAATTGCAAAGGAGATGATTTAGCCAAGGTTTATAGAGAGAAAATGAATAGAAAACGAATAAAACTTTACTTGGTCAATATTTGGAGAAGTTATGAATTTCTGAAACAAAAAATATGAGAAAATTCATATCTCGACAACAGTTCGACGAAAAAATTTGAAAACATTCAAGAATTCTTCCCTCATCACCTACTATTATCCACAAAAAACTCAGGAAAATCGAAATTTCAAATTTTATCTGTTTTTTTTCAGAGAATGCCTCACAGACCCTCTAACTTCACCCCCTGCTTAAGGCTATTAGCATCTGCCCTTTGATGTGTAATGCAAGTAGCTAGCCCAGTCCTCCGTCTAGATAACTAGCAAAAGGCCGCCATCAAATCATATAAATTTTAGTGTTTACGGAATTTGATGGGGAATATAGCAATTGTTTATTAAGCTCAAATCTCCACTAGTTCCTTGTTTCACTCCTTTTTCCCCATTTTAGGCAATTCCCCTTTCTCCGTAGCTCTGGAAGAAATATTTAAAATAATATTTACCGTCAAGATTACAAAATTATAAAGTTTGGAAAGTACGTAGTAGATTCGCACCAAAGATTTCACGCGGTTCCTGGCTAAAGAGTTCAGCGTAACTCGAAGAAATCGATGAAAACAGAAATAACTAGTGCCCGTTAAGGCATTGAGAACTTCCAGAAGTCGGATGAGAATTATAAATGATCATACACCGTTGGGCACCTTGAGTAGGTCTCTTGATAGATGTGCTACTAATCAAACATGGCGGATCTCATGGGGATAATTGATTATCAGAAAATCGGTCTCGATTAATCGAAGAGATCACATCACATCAGTTGATTAGCATAGTACCCATGTCTGCTATGGAAACACGAGAAGTTCTTATGCTTTATCCTTATATATAAAGAGAAGCATCGAGAGTCTCGAATTGCACTCGAATGACATCTCGAATGACAATTCTCGAAAAATCGAAACTAGAAAATAATGGAGGAATACAATGGTATTGAAATAACAAAAGAAATGTTTCTGAATTTCCAAGAATTATATAAAGACGTAGAAATGATGGTAATTGAAGACAAGGAATTTCAATCGCATAGTGAAGATGATTTTGTAGATTAAAAGTATAAGTGAAAAAGAGTTGAATACTGGAGAAGTTCGAAAAAGAAGGAAAATCGAGTCGACAATTATGACAATTATGACAATTATGCCATATAAGACCATCTCAAAAAACAAAAACCACCATTTTTATTAAAAAAAAATTGCGAAAACTCCGTACCTTTAACTTGATGGTTTTGTTTTTCAAAAAAGCAATGAAATAAAGAGAATGCTACAAGTCCTTAAGTTTGTAATGTACAAGGTGATGATGTATTGAATTTTGGATTTAGAAGGTTTGAAGACAGAAATCGATGAGTTGAAAACGAAAAATTGAATGAAAACGGAAGATGAACCAACAAAAAAATTCAACTATTCAAAAAAAAACCGTACTTGGTGTTTTTGCAGTTTAAAACCAGACTGATTCGCCACCAGAATGGTTTTAACAGTGGGAAATATTTTTCGTCATGGGACTCAACAAAAAAAATCATAGGTGGATCACGAAGACAGTAGACCAAGTGGGAGCAACAATAAGAAGCCGCTCATAGTTGCTTTTCAACCAAACATCTATTGCATAACTATGAACAAATTCTAATGAAAAGCTCTAATAGAGCAAAGGGGCCTGCAGCAAATCTTCAGCATAGTGAAGCGAGTGACAGTATCAATGACAGTCAACCCACATCTTCTCCCCCGTCAACACATCCCTTCAATCAGAGTAACCCCACTCCAACAACTGAGCATGATACCAAGTCGCAAGATCTCAGGAACAGTCTGAAAATAAGGCCTTTAGAAGGGAAGCGAATAGTTGGGTTCAAGTATTTTAGTGATCAAATGTTGTACTGCCCTAAGTTTTCAATTTGTCAAAGATGTAACACATTGTGGATTAAGCTCACTATTATGCATCAGATGTCATGAGTGTCTGCTTACAAAAGAGTCCATTGTCAAGATGTGAATACCAGAAGTCTACTAGGTACATCATACATTCTGACGAGGCATAATATATGACGCCCTTCTCCACGATATATGACTCGCCCTGCCGACTAATTAATACACGTTTGTGTCCTGAGGATTGATGTTGAAGGATTTGGTCGTGGAACCATTGTGTAGAGAATTTGGTTGTCGATAGATTGTGTTGAGGATTTCTAGGAGAAGTCGAGCGAAAGTGAACGGAGAAGCGAGGAGAGACAGGAGAGGATTTCTGGGAATCCGTAGGACGCTATCAACCGTGAGTGCCCAGTTCCATCCCCTGCCCCAACGGGTTTTCTCGCCCCAGTATTTTCTTACTAAATTCTCCCCAACGGTGAATCTCCACAGTATTATCTCTTTCTTTTGTCTTGTATAATTTCCGTCCTCTAATTCGTGGTCATTTTTTTTCAATCGTATCCCTCACTTCTTCCCCTCATCGTTGAATTAGAACAATCTTCTCTTTTTAAAATTATGTTCTTTTTTATCGCGTAGCCGCAAGTGAGTTGGCCTTACCCCCCGACCGTCGATTTAATTAGTTATTAAAACAGACAAATAATTATTGTAAATCACTGGCAAATCTAGTCACGGAACTATTATTCACTTTGTAACCAGATAACAAGCCCGGTCTTATTATTTAACCTCTCCTCCCTTTTTTACCTTTCAGGCCTTCCCGAAATCTAAAACCAATTCTTGTCTGATTTCCGTGGATATTCGCGCCGCAGTCGGATATACCGGGTATGTTATTTCCGGCCATGGCCACAACTGGCGCCCAACGTGAGGTTAACCGCTGTATATGGCGCGCGATCCTGTGTACATTTCCTCCCTTTTTTTTTTCTCCCCATTGTCTCGAGGATTACCGTGTCGGAATAGCACCCTAACCACATAACATTTCCTTCAATTTCATTCTTTTTCAAAAATTGTAGCTTTTCTCTATTTTTTAAAATTCTAAGTTATTTGAGCAAACATGAAAATTAAATTTTTGGAAATCGTTTTCTTTAGACCCTCCCCCTTTTTTTCTTGTTACTGATCCGATCGTCCCCAATATTATTAGTATTATTCTTACTTTGAATAGCTGGCATTTCTTTTCTTTATAGTCAAATTTGCGTTTTTCGCTATGCGTATTTAGTTGCTTTAAGATGCCTTATCGATGCGAGAACTCCATTTTGGGTTCATTGCTGTTGCAAAATTGTTCTAACGAATTTTATGTTTCTGATCAGTTCTTTCCATCATTTCTCGCGGATTCGTGCTGCTCGGAAGTGCACTACCGATAACCAGTCCTTTGTCAAGGAATAAATAATTCAAATTAAGGAAAATGACCTCCAGCCAAGTGACCTCAGATCCTCCCCCGTTAAGAGCCGTCGTTTCCACAGCCCTGACTACAACCACAACCCCCACCATTAACACGGCCTCCATTATTAGCCCCCCTGCCTCCTAACTCCCTTGCTGCCCTCATCGCAGATTATTACTGTAACCTAGAGAAGCAGTGTGATTCACTCACTCCTTGCGACTAAATAAATCTTGCTCGACACTCTAGGCATTGAGAGTAGGGGATTTTATGATGTTATAAGCCATAGCTTTGTTTGGTTTCAGATCAGGAAAAAATTCGAAGAACGCACGACCCCCTTGGAAGACCAGGTCGATCCCATGTGAATGCCTCTCACTACTGTCGGGTTTCGCGTCATTGCTGACTCCGATGGCTCATTCACCCTTCGCCCCTCTAGCACCCTCCGGACAGAGCAAACTCTTGAGGCTTATCGCAACCCTATCAGTTTTGAACGATTCACAAAGGACCTCTCCGGATCGCAGTCATTAGGAACCATACGCCCTGCCTATCGGGTTATATTCCAATAAACTCTTACTAATAACCTCACTTCAGTTTTCACCCAGACCCATCACCCCGAAAATCTACCACCTCAGCCCCCATCGAACATCACTATGGACCCTGCCGACCCCACCGGATTCCCCCAGACCCGATTACAACCCGATACGTACAGGGCTCCTTTTTGGGAAGAAACACACTATGATTTGCAAACTCATGATTTGAGTGTTAGCCATTAATATTGCGGGAACAATAATGGAACATCCTCATAAATTTTTGAATAGCATCCCTCTGTTACCATTCCAATGGACTAACTAAAACAGAGACACTTCGGGCTCTCCCCTCAGCCTTCAAAAATTACACTCGCTTTTGGTGTTTGATTGAATTGCCAAACATCAAGGGCTATAATGATTTTCTCAGGACCTTTCAGCTCATGCGTTGCCCCCTTGATCAAGAGGAAAGCATATGGCGAAACGAGTAGAGCATGATGTGTTATATTTCCTTCGCCCCTCCCCTCCATTGACGCGACCGTCCGCGATTCAAACCGCTGGAAAACCACCTTACCCCTGGGGCTGAGATAAGAGACGATACGTGACGCACACAACAACCCCTACGCTGCCCATGGTGGGATTGACAAGCAAAAGACGTAGCAAAATTTGTTCAGTCGTGCCCGCAGTATTAAAGATATAAGGTAATTTGGACTTGCCCCAAGGGACTGATGCGAGAGAAAGCCACTAGCGAATCCTGGTCCTTTCGTAAAACAGGCCGAAATCGACGATCGGAATAGGAAAGACGCATGATTTAGGGAAGGCGACGTCGTACTTAGAAAGCACCAACCCCTTTCACAGGCAGCACAGCATTTTGCCGCCAAATTGGCCGCCAAGTATGAGGGGCCTTATCATATGGTAAATGCAATTTCAGTAGTTATGGATGATTTGGAAGACGCATATAAAAACTGACTCAACAAAATACATATTACTGACTTGAGACGGTACCACCTTCGACCTTTTACAGATAATGAACAACCAGAGGATACAATATGGGAGAGGGACCTTTGCAGTCCCCCTGGGCGAGGAGACCCCGTAGGTGAGCCACCCAACCAAGGCCTAGGATGCCCAACAAGATCTGCTGGAGGAGGCCAGAAGGGAGAGCCTTGGCAAGTTGGTGGCGCCAAAAGAACGACAGATATCCACCCTCTACGATCCAGTCTCCGCAGACGGCGCAGCCCCAAGAAGAGATACAATCGACCCCGTCGACCTGCTTCCCATCACCTTCCAACTTCCACCTCGACGAAGGCAGGACCTTCCCCGACGTAATCCCCCGCCAGTCTCCATTCCTCCCCTTATCCTCTCCTTTCACACCCTCATGCTAAACCCAGTTGTCGCCACTCCCAAATCTCAGCCCCAACTTCCATTCCACCCCCAACACCGGGCAAAAGAGTGCCCACTGGTGGGACACCGTTGCTTCTTTTTCGGCTGCTGGGAAGAAGACGTCCTGACGTGCCCCACGGGCCGACGCCTCCCCTTAACGACAAACTGAGGACCACAGACTCACCTCGAGCTATGCATCGAGCCCAAACAAGCTCCATTGCTGACGGACACTTTGTTTTTTTTTCGGTGTATGGGCCCCCGAAGTATTTTTTGTACCCCATTGAAGTGTAAAGTTCGTAACGGCTCACTTCGCAGAGTGAGCAAAGTTGAAACTTCCTTCTCTAGACAAGAGGAAAATATATAATCGTACGCATGCGCCGAAGACCTCTGTCATCTAACTGTTATAGACATTCACATCAGAGGTTTCCCCTCATTGCTCGGTTTTCCCGTATATTGTGTAATAGAAAAAACAATATCAATTATGTCAACTTTATCTTCAGAAGATAATGACAGTGATTATCACGATGAATATGATACAGAAGAAGCTAAAAAGTTATTCGACTTGAAAGCTAGTTACCGTACCGATGGCTGCATGGCGCAGGGGGCGCTGCCTCGTTAACGGTGCCCCCCGGATACCAGGTGACCTCCGGGGGTATTTAGCCAAGTCCTGGGCATACTAGCCTCTGCCCGGATGAGACCGTTTCACCTAGACACTCGTGGGATTCAAATGAATACCGAACAAAATTAAAAGAACCCGACAAAGGCTCCTGGGACCTCAACGAACCAGGAAAGAGGAAACAAGCCGGTGTCTAACAAAACCCGGACTAGATATAGCGGTGCTGCAAGGCGGTGCTCAAGAATCCCAAGGAGATAACGCTCAATGGGGTCAGTCGGCGCAGATGCAGAGGGGCAAACGAAATGGCCCCGAGCACGACACGCCTAGCCCCAGCATGTCGCGGCCAGCCAAGAGACAAAGGAAGAATACGGCGTCGTACCGCCAGGTTGTGACAAGAATGATCAGGCTAGCTCTTGTTCCAGCGGGCTACATGGAGAAACCTGTCCGAGGCCTCCAGGCTGGTTGAAGTACTGGTGGGTCAGGGTGGCGCCAACCTAGGCTGTTTAATGAAGCCACATGGCAGCTATACCTGGACATCGGAGGAATCTCTTCGAGTCCTCCTTGAGGAGCACTTTTCTTTTCACTTTTCACAAGCACGGAAAACGCAAAAGAGGCCCCAAAGGAAACTGGAACCCGGTATAAACCAGAGGATTGGGCTCTAGCAGCCAAAATCGTGTACCCACAGGGAATAGAATGGGCGATCACATCCTTTAAACCCTTGAAAGCACCAGGACCGGATCGTATCTACCCGGTGTTACTACAAAGGGGAATGGATATCATCCTGGAGCCTCTCACAAAAATTCTGAGAACCAGCGTAGCACTGAGAGATGTACCACGAGTTTGGGGGGAATCGAAAATAGTGTTCCTACGCAAGCCCGGTCGAAACGGCTATATCAAGCCAGGAGACTTTCGACCCATCAGCCTGACCTCCTTTGTTTTAAAAACAATCGAGAGGTTCATGGATAGATACATAAAAAGCACACTGCTAATAGCCAGGTCGCTGTCTTTTGCTCAGTACGCCAACAGGGAGGGGAGGCCCACTAAGGCCAGCCTACACCACCTGGTGGCAAAGGTTGAGGAGGAGTGTAACGAGCATCGGGGATGCCCGTTAGTATCCCCAGATAAAATGAATAACGAGAGAGAGAGTGCGAGAATAGGAATTTATGGGTATGTTAAAATTATGATTATTTTCCCCCTTCGGGGTGGTTTATGGATTTTAGGGTTAAGGTTAGGGCAAGCTCTAGGTTATTTTAGGTCCGGCCCAAAAAGCCGGCGCTCCAAACGAAAGGGTTCCTGAGGGTTAGATGGTACGGGTGGAAGACCGCATGGGGACACGAAAAACACCCTTACGGATTGCCAAGGGCTGTTACGGGTGGAAGGCCGTCCGGGGTAGAATCAACCTTCATCCCGACGGAGTGCCAAAAACTTTAGGATTAGTTACGGGTGGAAGGCCGCTCGGGGTAAATCTAGCCCTTACCTCGGCGGATTGCCAATTAAGCGAATAAAATTACGGGTTAGTGAAATAATTTAATACGTTTAAGGTTAGTGATTTAGGTCTTCTAACCTCAGGAATCCAGAAAAATCAACCGAGAGAAAAATACTGCGGAACGAAAAATTTCCGGTAATGAGAATTAATACAAATTTGAATTAATTCTCCCGCGAAGGGCTTGACCCCTTATAGGGTAGAGGGATCCACCAATCGACACCGGATCGATTGGTAGGCGTGATTAGGGAGTCAGCGTAACGCGACACTGACCTCCGAAAGTCAGTTACGCGTTGACCGTGAAACATCACGCACGTGAGTGAAAAGTAAGTAGTGAGACGTGACGAGTGCACCACCCAGAACATTGGATCATACCCAGGATGGTCTAAAAATGGAAAAGAAAGGCGTCCAGGGGATCCAAAGTGAGTTATTTTGGTTTATTTTCCCCTTTTTGGCGGCTCCCCAATAATTAATTGGCGGTGATGAATTTTTCCAAGCCATGGAAATGGCGTCGGCTGTTCCCCCGAAACTGGGTGGTGTTTTTGAGGAATTGTGGGAGGATTTTCCGAACAGATTCGGCGCGTGTTTTCCCCCAGTGCGGTTGGTGGGTTGTTAGTGAGGATTTTTGGGATTTTAGGGGTTATTTTGGGGATAGAATTTGTGTGTGAAAATGTTCCACGACCAACAAAGGGCCAGTGGTTTTCCCTCATAGCGTCATCGAGACAGCCATCGAGTGGCATGTGCAACAAGTGGGATTAGCGCATTAAAATTCCACGTGGCTATTAATTAGCATAGCGTGGTTAATTACCGATTTTTATGTATAGGATTTTGTGAGGATGTTCGGGATACTGTTCCGAGCCGTATCGCTCAGGGTTTTCCGACATCCACCCGGTGGATTTCGAGATTTTGTATTTTTAAGAAGTGGGGATTCCCGATGATGGATTATCACTCACCGTTAACCGAGCGGTGAGGCGTAACGCGCTCTCTTTCTCTCTCACTCTCTTGAATCCTGAGGCGTCGTGAGTTCGAGTCCAAGGAGTTATAGTTTTTTTTTGCCTTTTCTTTTTTTTTCTTTTTGTTTTCCTTGAGTTTATTACATATTCCTCGGATTATCGCCGATCGATGATCCTCGAGGCCACATTTCTACGGCGTTAGTCTGGGTATTGTGGGTTAATTAAGAATTTAGCTGGGGTTTTGTTTGGGGGGGGGGGGGTGTATATTCCGAGCCAATTAATATATTAATGATGTTTTTCGAGAGAATTATTATGATAATAAAACTTGGAGATGGAATCAGTTACGTAAATCTGCTATAGTCAATTATTTTGCTTGTACTCAGTTTTTTTTTGGTGATCAATAGCGAAACACGTAAGGACAATTTTTGAGTTATTTTCTTTTCTCGAATCCCTCTTATATTTTTCCCAATTTTTCCGATAACCTTGTTGCCATCTACAATCCACCCCTCTGTCCACAACAGGCACACTGAGCGACCCGAGGACCGTCACCTTTCCCCGAAAGCCTAGCAATCCTTTCCGTTCCCTTTTGGATTCCCTTTTTTGGATTTTAGAGAGTAAGTTTGAGTTAAGATTTTAGGATTTCGAGGTACGATTTTCGATCAAACGGATATCGAGATTAGTTAAGTTTAGGATTACAGAATTTTCCGGTTTGGTAATTCCGGTTAAAAATTACCTGGCACCCATTTAATTTAAATTTTAACAGGTGTATTAGGCTTAGGGGAAGTAGGGCGAAGGTAATGGGCATTTTTCATTCCCCGGAGAATGTCACGTTACAGGAGATAGAGCGAAAGGGCTACGCAATGGGCGTTTTCCTCGATATTGAGGGAACCTTTGACCGCACAGGAAACCAGGTCATAAAAACAACCATGTCAAAAAGGGACTTTCCAGAAACCATCATTGACTGGGTACAGAGCATGTTGGTGAGCAGGTCAGTAACTGCCGATCACAATGGCATACAGAAAGGAGGTTGTCCGAAGGGTGGGTACCCACAGGGCGGAGTTCTATCTCCACTGCTGTGGTACCTCGTCGTGGACGAGCTCCTAGAAGAACTGAGGGAACAGGGCTTCCTGGTGTATGGATACGCGTATGACGTGGCCATTGTCGCTAGGGGCAATAGGGATAGACTGAACTACTCTCTGAGAACAATGGTTAATTGGTGGAGAAGGACGGAACTCTCAGTTAACCCTGAGAAGACGTCGGCTATGATATTCACCAGGAATTACAAAGTTATAAATCCGGAGCCGATGAGGTTAGCGGGTGCAGAGATTGCCTATGCTACCTCAGTGACGTACCTGGGTGTTCAACTGGACGCCAAGCTCCACTGGAGGGAGCACATAGAGACACAGATGGACAAGATGTATGCCTCACTGTGAGCATGTAGAAGAGCCATGGGCAGAGACTGGGGCTTTAGCCCAAAGATCAGTCTATGGCTGTACAAAAGGGTTGTGCTACCGCGGCTGATGTGCGCCGCTGTAGTCGGGTGGTCCAGGGCGAAGAGGGTGGAGATGAAGAACCTGCTCAAATGCAGGGAAATTTCCTGAGGGTAGCGACATGAGAACGACACCCACGGACGCCCTGGAAATTGCCCTGGACCTGTCTTCACTCGATCATTTTCTGGTGAGTAGGGCAGAATCAACAGCTTATAGGCTCCTGTGCCAGAGAGAATGGGAGCAAACGGGAGCGGCACCCGCCAAGCTTGACATCCTCAAGAAAAATCCCTGGAACATGGGTCATGATAGAATGAACAGGAAGTACCAAATCAAGAAGGCCTTTAAAACCTACATTCCTGAGAGGGAGAACTGGAAAACTGTAAAGAAAACAGGCACCAATCTCATGCACTGGTATACAGATGGCTCAAGATACAGAGGCTGCTTTGAACCAGGACTGTACAGGTCAGAGGAAAACTACAGGTAGCACTGGTCCTTAGGGACTATGGCCACCGTATTCCAAGCGGAAGTTCTAGCAATCAAAAAGTGCTCAGAGCTTCTGGTGTCCCGGATGACAATCCACAAACACATTTTTGTGAGGACAGATAGTCAAGTCGCTATAAAAGTTCTCCTCAAATCCAGTGCTGACTTTAAGTTGGTCTGAGAAACCTAAAGAGCCTGGAAAAACTGGGGACCAGCAACAAGGTAACCCTTGCCTGGGTCCCAGGTCACGAGGACATCCACGGCAATACAATGACAGACGGGTTGGCGAAGCAGGGGGCAATAAATGCGAACGAGGCTTCGCCAGTGGGAGTCCCCCATGCCGTGAGTGTAAGCCACATAAAGGGGAAGCTCTGACATGAACAATCGTGCCTGGGACCAGCAAGAAAAGTTCAAAACACCTACTGGCCATGGACAGGAAAAGTCTGGCCACTACGATCAGGCTGCTCACAGGACATAGCAGATTTAAAGAACATTGCAGAGTCATCGGCATGGACTCGGATGGGTGGTGCAGATTCTGTGATGAAGCAAAAGTGGACAGTCTACACATCCTATGTGACTGTCCGGCTCTATCAGCGACGAGACTGCGCTGGTGGGGAACTGCTGTCCCCACCGCAAATCAAGTCGCGAAATAGGATGCAACGGATCTGCTAAGACTGGCAACAAAGGCAGGGCTGGACATATAATCGGTGCATAAAACAAGCGGAACTATAATAACTCTACTCTGAGTTCAGTGGCATTGGGGAGGCTAGTCCGACCGTCCGCATACTTAAATCTAATCTAATCTAAATTCACATTGATGGGACGGCTTCGTACTTAAATTCTACTGGACAGTTGTGTCCGATTTTATCGAGATACGCGGTAGGGTATCGGCCGAGTAGAAGTTTCGCCTCTATCCAACAAATAAGGCCGAGAGCTACAGTGTATCTATACAGGACACAACTATCCCTTCCACTACCTCCTAATCCTATTCAATCCATAAAATACAAACGCCACAAGTTACATGAAATCTGGGCAGAGTTACATGATATGAATCGCCCTCAAACTTTTCATTGGTATAAGTTTTCCCTCTTTTCGATTAATATTGACAAAAATACGCCCATGGCAGCGGACTCATTTCAATATTTTCCCGATTTCTATTATCTTTCGGTTACATTGCAGTCAGTAACTTGGTAGCAGTTCGATCTAACCTAACTTGGGCGTTGAGATGTTGCCATCAGTGTATTCAAACCGTTGAATTGTAACAGGGAAACAGAGGAGAGTATTTTATTTCTTCCCTCGGATTTTATCTTTTTCATTTAGTTCCATAATTATAATTGTTTATTTTATGGTAACGAATATTAGCTTTGCGTATTATTGGAACATGATGAGCAGTTCTTAACCTATTTATGTGTGTAATTACAGATGTGACTGAAGTCAATTTTGGAGGTTAATGGAAGTATGAATTTCGAGATTTCGACACTAAAAAACATTGATTGGGTCTAATACATGTATAAATGTAGAAAGAAACTTTTCAAATTATTGAAACACATTATGTATTATGTATAAAAGTCATGCAAATGATATACTTCAAATGAACGCAAAACGTGATGTGGGTAACAAAAATTTGGAAAACGTGAAAATAATTCTTTAGTTATATTGAAAAAATCCGTGAAATCTCCCCAAATGAAAAAAAAAATGGTGTTTTTGTAAAAAAAATGAGCCAAGAAAAAGTTTCGCTCAATTGATTCCGTAAAAAACTCGTGTTTTGCGAAAATATGGCGTTCCTAAAAATTCAAAAAAACTCACAAAATGTAAATGAAAACGCCAAGAAAAGTGATGCGACTTGATTGAAATGATTCAATAATGAAAATAAAAAAATCAATAGAGGCAGGACCAACTTACTTGGCGCGGTTTTATTTACAGGATAATGCTAAAATGAAATTTGATTAATAATTGAAACTGACCGAAGACCGACTATAACTCTAGTTCTTGGGAAAAACCGCGCCAAGTAAGTAAGACAAACCATGTTCAACAACTTCAGAGTGGAGTAGGAAGCAAGACAAAGACAAGTCAAGATTTACCATTCAATAGAACCAGAATTTATCACTGTTCAGAAGGTAAATTGACTGATATTTCACGAGAAGATCAGTAGCAATAGTTTTTAATTTTTTAATTATCTACCATCCAATATGTCAGTCAATTTCTGTCTGCTGCCGGTGATCGAGGGGCGGGGGGCTGCTCGCAACTAACAAAAAGCGATTTTCCATAATATAACATCAGTTTCGTCATTTACATGTAAAGAAAATATTGCGATTTAAAGGCGAAAAGGGGAGATTTTTTTTATATTTATTTATTTTTCGAACTACCACTACGGTTTTGTAGGCAGCTCTCGTATTATAACCTGAAGCCTCTTACTATCCTCTTTCTTTTTTTCTGTCTGCGGTTCTATGGACCGACTTTTTTCAACTGCACCCATTTGACTTATACTGAGGGAAATAATGGAAAAGCTCGGTAGTATAGCCGGCCGGTAATGTCGGAAACCTACTGTGTTGATCAGTCTCACTGACTCGATGAACACAGTAGCTCTCTACATCCGTGCCTATCGCAGGAAGTCTCCATACAGAAGGTGGAACTCAGCGAACACCCATCGAATTACGAACCCAACTGAATGTTGCTTAGATTGAACCACCGTCGGAGTCACATACCACCCACGTGGCTACTGCCGCCGCTCTCGGTAAAAAAAAGTATTATTATTGAAATGGAAAGAAGTCGCATCGTTTAAATAAACATTTTGCTTTGATATCAAACTTCGATGTGTCTTCGTTCTATATTAATCAACGACTGGTGCTAGACTAAAATTAATAATTGTTTCACTCGTGGCAATGACTCTGCCCTAGTCTTGGACCAACTCTTGATTACATTATTGGGACAGGGCTTGAAACGCAACATTGGTCAATACATGAGTAATCCAGACACCACGCCTGCCCCGTTGCGACATTTGGCTGCGCCACACCAGGGACAGTATTAAACCAGCCTAGTTGCAAGACTAATCAGTCCTGGACCAGCCTGGGAGACTGCTTGGGCCAAAACAGCCTCAGTGAAAACTATACTCAAGCCACTACTAAGAAAATACACCGATTGCCAGGGAATAATAAATTCATTTCAAAATGCCAAGGATAAATAGATCACTTTTACGTCGCAAATGGACGAGTAAATATGAACATTCAAGGAAGGGCGAATCCATCTGGAATAACAACGGTCTGCAATGCTCTACGACATCAGTGAGAAAATAATCAGGGTGTAACTTCCGTGAGTAATTGTATTTAATGTCTTGCAACTAGGCTGGTTTAATGCACTCCCACGGTCGACATTAAGTGAAGATCACACTGTGGGCATTGAAAAGACGAAGGCAGTATTTCGAAGAAAGGATCATTCCTCTATTTGATTAGGTCTGGAAACATCTAGGTTAACTGGACATTGTGATATTTAAAAAATCTTAGTTATTTTATACAGTCCCAACCAATTAAGTGAAGTCGATAATGCGAATAATTCATATTTTTTAAAAAAAAGTAGTTGATATCTCATTTAAACTATGTTATGATCTATCCTATTTCTAGAAAATCGGGAAAAATTTGTAGAAAAAATTGCCAGCTGGCAACACTGGTATCAATATTATATGCTTCCAGGAAACTTATGTAAATTTTTCTCAGTATGTAGATGAATGAGAGCTTAAAGAAAAACGAATCAATAGTTAACGTCACTGTCCAGAAATTGAGCATATAATTTCAATAGTCATTGGAATATCGACAATAACTTCATACTTAGATAGCTACTGCCAAACTGTTGAACGCTTATAAAAAAGAAATTTCCTTCATTGTATAAAATGCCTTATTTCCCAAATTTTAAGGATATATCGAAACCAATTTCCCAGGCGCACGTTATGATAACACCTTTATTTCATAGGTCTAATAAGAGAATACGAATAAAGATGAGTTCATTTTAAGGATGAGGAGAAAAAAAAAGAAAATACATCGTGGAAAATAACAATAATTCCTCACCTCCTTAAGATCAGTGCAACGATTGTAAGTAAAACTGCAAAACTTGCGCAAATCATTCCCGCTATTACACCAGCGCTTAGCTCATTTGTTCTACGAAGTATTGTAGAAGGTCCTTCATCACAATTATATGCTACCCGTTGACTTCTTGGTACACTACAATTTCCACGGATTATCAAATGTGGATTGATGGAACTGTTCGTACCGGCACAAACCATCAATTCGTAGATTGTATTCATTGTGAGATTTGGTATTGTAATCTGAAAATATAATTTCGTATAAATATTGAAGTGTTCCTTAATAGTAGAGCTAAAGGGTTTTACGTTAGAATACATATACTGATAAAATTATTTGTGAGCATTAAGGACGGTAAACATTTTTTTAGCCGAAATTTATGTTTTCAATTTTTCCCTAGCCAATGATTGATGGGATTGACGGTGAAAAAAATAGCGTCTTCGTCTTTATTTAATGGCTGACGAAATTTAGTGATGGTGCGATGATTTCCATGCGTTTTTTCAGCCAAAAAATATCGACACCACTTTCAGTCATTAAACAATGCCAAACCGCAAAAACGTTATATTTTACCTGTCAATCTTATCGTCGGTTTGCCAGAAAAATGAAAAAGACGTGAATTTCGGTGGACATGGTGTAAAACATCCCTAACGAGGGGCTTTGATTTTTTATTGTTCGTTAGTTATTTGGGGCATATCAATCGCTATCAAACCACTGCACTTATAGTCCAGCAATTTTCAAGAGCCTTTAATCCTTAATTAATTCAGCTGCCCACGAAAATATGCTAATAGATGCAGAAAAGTGTTCTGAACAACATATCAACATGCTGTAAGAGCCTTTTTCCCGAGTCAACATCTCGGAATAACCCTCAAACTATTCTCGTTGTCGTCTCTACCGTCTGCGATCGGGCGCCAGCCCGGTTTTCTTGGAAAACCTGACGAAAACCAGCGGCGATGGAGGTTCGTCCACTTTCCGATCATTCATCATCAGCATGACACTGTAGAGTGGGCAACGTCCAGCAACGTCTGCGTAAATCTGGTTACCGACTTCAGCCGCTGTTGCGGCGTCATAAGCGAGAATTATTGGGGGACCCTCCCACGTCTTCCACTGTCCTCCAGGGTGGCTCGACCTTGGAAGAGACATAGACTACCGGCGAATCCTTCTCACCACACAGGACGTTAAACATCTCGAGGCATATGCGTTATTGGCCTCCGGAGAATCTGTGCACCTACCTAATGTCCACTCCAACTCGAGGCTGTCTAGTAACAGCAATCTCATCGCGAGCCAAAACCCGACTACGGAAACCGACTCGATTCCCAAATTTTAATCCACCCCAGTGCTGGCACTATGAGTTTCACCTTGGAGATCGATCTCTGTGGCCGCAAGCGTTCGTTCCGCACCCGCAGACATCCCCATGTCTCGCTATTTCAATCTATGATTGGGAACACGTACCCGTCATAACCCCAACGGGGATTATTGCCGCCAACTAGTGACAAGCCTAGAAAGACCTAAAATATCCGCTCGCTACCAGCACTTCGCTTCGACTGCCTCAAGATCTCCCAGGGCCCCCTCCCCTAGTCTGAACCTTTCGACGTCTGTAAGTGATCAGTTACACCACAACCACCGATCACCTCAACGAGATCACGGGGGCACTAGTCCTTTCACCTAGCCGTTGGTCCCTGGTCTGAATCGACGGTGCCCTTTGGAATCACACAATCGGAACACCTGTACGTCGGCCCTGGACTCTCTGACACAGCTGGGTGGATTTCCAAAATTGGCTACAGCCATCGTCAGCGTCAGCATAGTGTTCCGAAACATGGTCTCGCCCTACCACGTTTCTTTCCTCCATGTGATTGGTCTCACTCATCTGCGGAGCGGCCTGATTGGCCGGCGCCCGATGCGCTAATCATATTTCGCTCGGCTCTTTCAGTCGGCATCAGATGTCTCTGTCTACTCATTTTGACTTTCTTTCAGTTTCTTCATTTAGTGACGATAAAATCTCGTTACAATGTTTACGAACTGTTCAAAAAAATATCAGCGTGTTGGGCAAAAATTGAACTATAAATCTATAGCAAAAAACCATGCCATACTTTAAATAATTATAATGGAAAAAAATACTGAAGTTTCCTAACCTCTTCAATTTGTTGACATTTTACAGTCCACCCCTTTTTTGCGGACGCATTTCAGTCCAGCCCGCATGATGCGCAATGAGTTAGAATGTACGTTCCGGGATATACACTTGCAGTTAAATTTTCTGTCTACATGCCGACATTTTTTTCTTTGTAATTGGATGTGCTCAATTGATACGGTTGACATTTTTGGTGTTAAATGCACAACAGTCGATAGTTTGTAATTTATGTATTTATGTTTCCTGTTGAACTGTGCGTAAACATTTTGTAATATGTTATTCGGGTAACTTCTACGTACCTATTGGTATTTTTGATGATCAGCTGAATTGATTAAGAGTTGCAATGTTTTCAGCTGCCAGATTAATTAGGCTGTTATCGAACAATTGCTCATTACTGATTGAACACATTAAAATGTATTCGTTTACAATTCCCGTTAACTCGGTCATCACATCAAATCATTATTGATTGCAAAATGGAAAAACATTGCATTTACCCCACTATTAAGATGCTCCTTTGATGTTGGAATTTCAATTTCGAGGTGCTTGTGCGCCAACTCATTTCGATACATGATATAGTAATAATCTATTGAATTCCAGAAGGTCTCGGGTCGTGACCAGTAAACGTACATGGCATCTCGTGATTGGCAAGTAAGATTCAGGATTATGGGCGCACTGGGACCCGCAACATCAGTCTTTTGCATAATGTGATCGGATGGCTCACCCTCATTCATTCCAGTGAATGCTTTCACCCAAATTTTATAGTCCGTCACTGGCTCTGAAGAAAATACAAAACATAAGATTTATTACAATGCCAATGAATGAACTATACCTTCTGTGATATGTTTCGAACAGGATCAACATTACACTGACAGAAGATTTCGGTTAATGATACACAAATGCGGTGTACAGTTGAATAATACCAACTGGATGATGGGGCCATCGCTACCAAATGGCTACTTGGCAACAGATGAAATGGTGAGTCAATTACGATTCGGTACCTATTCCAAAATGCTGAGTTGCCTCAAACAGTTTTCAGTTTTTTCGATAGATAAATTGACTAGTTTCAAATATGGCAAAAATCGACGAACAATGAAATAAAATATTATTGGTTATATTTATGACCAAATGCCTGGTGCGATCAGCCTGGGAAAACCTCATTCTTCTATCAGTGCTGTTTGGTAAACGATGGCCGTATCCCTCACCGGGTAATTCCGCTCACTTATGTTTTGAAAAACATGCTGAAAAAAAATTTCTTTTTCTTTTTCTGAATAGAAGGATTAATTAATAATAAATATTTTTGATATACATTGTTAAGTTTCCATGAGTGAAAGTTGATGAAGCATGACAGGAATGATTTCCCATGTCATTGCAGTGAAAATCAGATACTAAAATTTGAGATTTCATACACTCCGAAAAATTGCGCTGTAGCCAAAATCCATAAAATATTACCTGGTAATATAGTTATCCATTGTCTGACGCTTAGTAGACTCGAAAAATACCTCAATGCATCGATTTTCACAAATTTTTCATTTGTTCGTATTTTCGGGCAATTGCTCAGGTAGCCTTTTATACCGCTTGCACTGGCAAGAAAATTTTTTTTTCTTGAGAGAGAGAGAGGGAGAGAGAGAGACCTTCCGTTTTGACTTTTCATTCATGCAATTCTTTCGCAACTATATCATTATTATCATTCATTTTGGATGCCATTCCCGCTGTACCCAGCAATCAACCTGGTCCACCCAGCAATCAACCTGGTCAAAGAAGTTGGAAGGGGATGTCTCTGACATATCGAAAATTAACAAAGGAAAAAACATTCACAAATTTTCGGGGAAAACCATTTTTAACTAAGTAGAGATACAAAGATACAATAAATAAAATAATAATTACTAAAATCCCATCAGAAAGATTAGGCATTTTTCAAAAAAAAACATTAAATATTTATTTTACACTGTGAACTAGTTCACAGTCGTCTAGTTAAATTAAGCGCATGGTTTTCTGAAGTCTAATAATTCACAAAATAGAGAAATAAAGAAGTGAGGCGGAAGTTAACAATAATCAATCTAAATCATGACACTTCATTGTCCTGAGTTAGAAAAAGTCCCATTTATAGTCAGAAACATGTTAAAAAACAATGTGAAAATAATTTTACTGACTGACAAACCCAATAACGTGAAAATGGATGAGTCTACGTGCCCTTCCACCTCAAAAATGAAAACAAAACGGATACAAATTCATGGAAATTAATTTTGGGATCAGCGGCGACAGTAGCCACGCGGGCGGTGTGTGACTCCGGCGATCACCCAAGCTAAGCAACGCTCAGTTGGGTTAGTACTTGGATGGGTGCCCGCTTAGTCACACCCATCGGCGTGTAGACTGCCGCCGTCAGGCACGAGTGCGGAGAGCTGGTGTGTTCACCGAGTCAGTGTGACTGATGAACACAGCAGAATCCCCGCAGTACCGGCCGGCTGCGCTACTGAGGTTTTACATGGTTTCCCTCAGTACACGCCAAATGGGCGCAGTACAGAAAGTCGGCCCATGCTACCGCAAAAATAATGAGAGGATAGTAGGAGAGGCTAATGAGAGGATAGTAGGAGAGGCTAAAAGGCTAAGACGAAGGGGCGCCTATCAAACCATGGTAACAATGGTAATAGGAAAAGGAAAAATGTAAAAATAAATAATAATAATTTCGGGATCACGAGACGTTCAAGTAATAGAATTCACAAAAATGGGTGACCGGTCATTGGATTCTGAAAAAAAATCATCGTGGACAGATAATCCTGCAAAAAAATCCTCCTCAATTTAATCTTGAGTGAACATAATCCTGAGGAAAAAAAGACCTGACAATGTGATTGGATGTTTTTTTCATTTTACGAAGCTGATCTACGATAGAATGAAAGGTGCTGGATTACACGCAACTTATTCTGCGAGCTGTACAATGGCTTCACAATTGAAGATGATTGCTGCTTTGGTTTTTGTGCTCGAAGATGATGTGCTCTATGCTTATGAACTATTGATTGCAACTCCGTATTATCAAAAGCATCTTGAGGCTTTTGCATCTATTTTGGATTACTTTGACGAGACATGGATCGTCGAGAAGAATCAACGTCGTAACACTCGTCGTGCCCCTATCTTTAAGATCAAGTTGTGGAATCAGTATGAGTCATCAGTATTCTAGAGAAAATCGGTCGCACTAATAACGGTGCCGAGGGATGGCATCATGCACTGAATACTCGAGCTGAGGCTAGGCATTTACCGATTTGGAAAATGATCGATTTGTTACGCCGAGAGCAAGGATTAACTCAAATGAAGATTAACCAAGCTGAATCTGATGAGTCTGCTTCTAAGAAGAGGAAGGTTTATCAAAGAATTGATGTGAAGTTATTGAATTTGGTCCAAGGATATGACCGAAAGGATGTTTTGAAATATTTGAAGGGCAATTCCCTTCAAATGATTGATTTCAATTCGATTGTGCGCGATATTGAGATGAGAGCCTTGATAACATGGACGTGGCGGGCTTTTTGATGGCTTGTAAGTCTTATTTGAGATGTTTTTTATTTGAACATTGAACGTTGAATGTTTTAGTTAAACGAAAATAATATTGTGTCACGACTTGGTTATGCATAGTTTTTGTATTAGTTGTGTGTTTCTATTTTACCTGTCCATGCGATTGTTGTGGCAGTATTGATTTTTCTGTTGTTATAAATAGGTCGTAAATATGTCGTTTTGTCTACGGTTTCAATTTGTCTTTTCCTGACTAATTATCTACATTTTTCTTTCGGTTACTCTTCTTTCTTTGTTTCGGCGTTGCTAGGGGCGATTTGAGGCGGATTTTTATTCTAGGTTCTTTTTACTGGGATTACATTTCCTAGGATTATTTTGACTGGGATTAAATTGTCCAGGATTATTTCTTTATAGGATCATTTTGACCAGGAGCAATTTATTTAGGATCAATTTTTTAGCTTTAAATGAAATGTAATCGCATAGAAGCCAAGGGCGAGAAATTATCAAAAATTCACTACACTAACAAAAAGTCTAAATGTCGTGAAACTAACAATTCGAAAAGAAATAAATAAAAACTATAAATAAATAAAAATAGTTGTGACCAACAAACGAAATAATAATCTCAGGTAATAAACCTGAGAGAGAGAACCAAAAATTCACTGAAATGACCAAAATGGCTGGAGATTCTCCGATGCAAATGTTTAACTCATAATGCTGCAGAATTCGAATGTTCTAAACATCAATAAAGAAAAACAAAGGATCGTTGCACACAACAAGTTAACAAAAAATGCAGAAAAAATGAGCACCCCGCTCATCCAGACAATTCAAGAATTTTCCTCCTCTTAATTGTCCAATAAAATGACCAATAAAATCGTCGCAAGAATCTGTGACAGCGCCTCCACTGACAGTCTCAAAAAATAATCAACTTTTACACAGATGCCCTATTTTGCCCTATGCCCACCGAACGGGAAGTGATTTTGGTGAAACATGTGAACGCACACAACAGGCAGAGAACGCAATGAAAAAATATGATTGGTGGCGTGACGTCCGGCGAAAGTTTAATTATATCTATATCCTTATTCAAGGAATAATAATTTAAGGTTGTTGTCGCGCGACAGTCTCTGTAAAAAGTTTATCCGCTGTAAAACGGGCCAGTTTAGAACACAATCTTTTAGCGGTATTTAGTCTCACTTGATTGATTGCATTGTGCATGGATAACTAAAGCATAACTATATATTTTCCATATTGACTATTTTCAATTATATGAATTTATTTCCGATAATTATATTCCGTAAACCAAACGGTCAATCGATTTGATTTTTTTTTTCTGTATTTCCTCCCACGATGTATATTCCACGTTTTTTTTTATTTCTGAAACTGTCGAGCCGTTGATTTTTAAAAAATTTTAATCGGCAAAACTCCATTTAAACACGTGTTAAATCACTCGAATTTCAAAAATTTATATCTCAAGTTCAAAACGGTCAATTGCAAACGGAAAAGGCTCATTTTATTGCTAATTTTTCAAACTATTCACCATAAAATTTTTAACGAAAACTGTCGAAAAAAAATTCTACGCGACAACAACCTTAAATTACACAAACTGGCGTTTTCGAAATAATATTCCTTCTGACGATGATTGAGAAAAGATCTGGACGAAATGAATCATTATTTAGAAATACAACATAACGAGCTTTCCCGGAAAAGAAAGTAATAAAAATATAGTTGGATCATGCACCGAAAATTTTCCTTCAATGTCGAAGTTATCTTTCTCATTTTTACGACTTATACGTGGGCCCAATCTATACAGAAAAATCTCCGCTCTGGGAGGCAGGAAATTTACCGTACAGATTTCAGCTGTACTACGGTCCTTTGATTTCAGTTCAAGATTCGGATGACAGTCATAAAATTTCATGGTAAGCTACAGATATTTGCTGCATACTCAAGTCCATTTTTCTCCTTTTGCCGGTCATTCAAAATATGTAAATAAATCTTTATTTTTCAAGTTCAGATTCCAACAATTTAAACATCGAGTAAGTTAATAAATTAAATAAATGGTATTCAGTATATTTTAATTTCCGAATGAGGATTTTCATCGAAGTTATAAAATGTAGTTATTCTGAGAGAACTCAACTCAGATAAGTTAAAGAGAATACAATTCAACAATACAACTGAAAAAACGACACCCAAATCTTAGAAATTTTAGTAATTTAGGAAATAAGTAAATTAAATAGAGATTGCAGAGGGAAACATGGGACTCCTGAAGCAATACTCATTGGCAGTTGGGCAAGGGAAAGTTCGTCCACGCCTCAATATTTTAAGTAAATCTTAATGTGGAGCGGATGGAGTTAACCTTGAAACATTGGGACTTTTAATTTTCTTTCGTTATGTTGTATCCCAGATTTTCAGATAGTGTCATCAAGTCACACAATAATGTTATGGAATAATGTAATATTGAAGAATTTAAGAGTCAGCAATGTATTACCAAACGAGAGCGTTTTGTAATATGAATCGAGGCAGGTGTGCCACGGTTTTCAATAAAAACCGAGATCACACAGGTCTCAGGGTCTCATTTTAGAGTTCACTATAGATTGAATTACTTTGAGTCCACTTAAAAATCATATTTTATTGTATCAGAGTAAGCCGTTACTCTTTAGTTAGGAATTAATAAACTAAAGTATCTCTAATTGCTGAGATTGAGTCTATGGTTACTCGACCATTCTATCGTACATAA
The DNA here is from genome assembly GCF_000806365.1 of Fopius arisanus. Taxonomy (NCBI): domain Eukaryota; kingdom Metazoa; phylum Arthropoda; class Insecta; order Hymenoptera; family Braconidae; genus Fopius; species Fopius arisanus. The sequence goes on along the minus strand of NW_011887872.1, from coordinate 91,937 downwards.
CAGTTATTTTCCTGAGGCCAACCCTCAGAGCAAGCAGTTAAAAATGTTTGCACGACATGGATCAAGTCAGTTCCTGGTCAAATTCGAATTTTTTAGTTAGCCTACTTCCACGGCAACTTTTATTATAGAGTGATAGCTCTATTTTCACGATCATCCAGGTTTCATAAGTGTTCAATTTTATAAGCAGTTCGTGGCTTATTTCCTTGCATTACTAATAAGTCGTTTTATGGCTTACTTTATTTTTTTTGTTTTACCTGGTACATCGTTTGTTAATCTTGACGCGTAGAACTAGTGATAATTTTGTGTCAAGTGTGTTAAGTAAACTCATTTTCTTTTTGAGGTGCGACAACTTCTATTAAGGATAATAACTTGAAAAGGAATCAAGTTATTTTACACGTAAAGTTAATATCGTCTGTAGCTGATGTCTCCTTTGTTTTCTGTTTTTTTTCTGTAAATATTGACTCGAAAGAGTTAGTTAAAATTTGAACAACCTTTAGTTATTTCACATGCCTGGAGCCTATTTTTCAGCATTATTGCCATCAGGGCCCTTGGTTTGAAGATACCAAGCTAAAAAGGGAACGAGTTTAGATTCAAATGGGTTACGTTTAAAATCATTATTGGGCCCGGTTCCTCCCCTTTTTGAATTGAACATTTAACTTTAGATTGGGCAAAAATTTTCGGTATAACCAGGCCGGGTAGAAATATATCCAACTTTGAAAGATTTTTCAAATAGCTTTGGAAGAATTCTTCAGAAGATTATAGCAAAGATCTGTTTGGGTCACAAAAAGATCTTTAAAAGACAAATATCTTCCAGATATAATACCGGAAGCTCTTCGGAAGATAATTTTTTATTGTTGTAGATCTACCGAAAAAATTGTGGAAAGCTCTTCTGAAGACAATTTTTTTTTTGCAAAGATCTATCGAAAATAATGCTGGAAGCTCTTCGGAAGATAATTTTTTATTGTTGAAGATCTACCGAGGAAATTGTTAGAAGCTCTTCTAAAGATAATATTTTTGTTTGAAGATCAACCGACGAAATTGCGGAGAGCTCTTTGGAGGATAATTTTTTATTGTTGAAGATCTACCGAAGAAATTGTGGAAAGCTCTTTGGAAGACAATTTTTTTTTAAAGATAGATAGATCGAAGATAATGCAATAATGAATAATGGATATTTTTAAGAAAATTTTGAGTTTTTAAGAAGGGAGGGGAATCGGAAAATTCTCACTGATAGTTAAAGTCAAGTTAAGTTGGATTTCAGTTCGATATTGTTATTTTCGATATTCTATTCGTTTTGGATGTTTCAATTGAAAGTTATACAGGGTGTCCCAGAAGTACATGCTAATCCTTTGCTAGCATGTACAGGGGGTGATTCTGAGCCGAAAAGTCCTTTTCCACTTTTGCATCAAAAGCACCCCCCCTCAGATATTGGGGTAAACAGGAGAGCCAATGACGCTGCAGCATTAAACGGCAGTACGTCCGTGTGGCTCCGACACATGCATGAGCGACGCCCCTTCCAGGCAGCGGGCTATGTGTGCGGAGCCACACGAACGTACTGCCGTTTAAGGCTGCCGCGTCATTGGCTCTCCTATTTATCCCAATATCTCCGGGGGGTCGCTTTTGATGCAAAAGTGGAAAAGGACTTTTCGGCTCAGAATCACCCCCTGTACATGCTGGTAAAGGATTAGCATGTACTTCCGGGACACCCTGTATATTCAAATAGTTTTGTGGTATGGATTGTCAGAGAAATTGGTCAATGTGAGTTCCTTTTGAAGTGTCAATTCCGTTTTGTCGTGACGGGAACGTGAAACCCAAAATTAATGTTTTGTATTATTTAAGTTCGTTTTTATATTTCCTGAGCATTATATGATTTTCCATTCTGGCTTCAAAACCGATCTTTTTGTGTTGAGATAGAGAAGAATCCCAGAGAGGGAGTGTCATTCTCCCTACCCCCTATCATCCATTTTTAGTTTTGATTTTGTAATTGTGGAGTTGAGCCGAGAGTCAGTGCCTCTTAGAACACAAAACATATTTCACTGACTGGCGCCCAGGGATAACAGGAGTTATCGAATTGGTGATTTTTTGATTGAAAATAAATTTATTCTAATAAGTGTATCCTGGGTGATAAACCAATCTCACCAAAAGTCAGGCGGCAGGATGTTTTTACGAAAACGGCCAAAACACAAGACTAGAAATTAAAAATAAGAATAGCTGCCAGTCTGTATATCAACCGAGGAGGCGGCTGGGTTCCAATTACTACATGGGAAGATTTTAATAAGAAAAATTACGATGTAGAAATCGTAACCGCAGACGAAATCGCGAATTCCGGGAAATATACGTTAATTTTTTTTGGAAATTGGGACTTCGATTTTTTTTTAATACATTCCTCTATCCAAACATCACGAATTGAAATCGTAAAAAAAGAGAAAGAAAATCTCGATGTACATATTTTTTAAAAATGTTTTTAGGATCTGAATAATTTGTCAATGGAATAGGAAAGAATATAATTACTTTCTCAAATTGTACGTTTCAAATTTGATTTCTTTTTTCCGATAGCTGAAATAAATTGAATACTATGTTCATTTCATTAAGTTGCAGTAATAAAGTAAAATAAATCCATGTTTTTATCGGTTATTCAGGAAAAGAATAACTGAAATTTTCAATTAAGCGGAATTGATAATTTATTGACAATTTTTGTTTTTTACGGAAAACGAGATAAAAAATATTTACAGCCAAGATATTAACTGCTGCAGCACCCCTGGATTTTTACATGCGAAATTTTCATTTTTACAATGTGAGTCAACTCAGTCAACGACAAGCCATCGCAGTTAATTTCTTTATCCTAAACAAGAAGAGATTCCCTTCATTATCAACTCCTTATTTTCACGATGTGAAATTGGTCTTTATCGCGGCGAATGCTCGCATGTTTCTGACATTTTTAGGTTTTTTGGAACGGAATTTGCATTTTTAATATTCTATGATGGAACAATTCTCTGGAATTGACTTCATTTTCCTTCAACACAATTGGAAATTTTCTTCATCAATGTAATAAAAAAAACGGAATTGATTTGGAGCTATTCTTTTTATTTTCAAATTACGATTGACAATAGTAAAATGGCCCAATCCTTCATTATGGCCCACCGTTCTAATTCTACCCATGCAATTTTATGATTCAAAAATCGTAAAATTAACTGAATAAATTGTTCCGTATGTCGTAGCATGGTTTTAAAATGGCTACATTAATTTTATTTTAAATAAATCTAAATTTTGCAGGGTCAAGGAGTTTTTACTACTGTTCAAATTCACAAAAAGAAAAAGAAAACATTTCAATACGCCATTCTTGCCCCACATTAGAAAATACATTAATTCAATGAATTACCAAATATTTGTTCTTAAATAAACAAATTCCTTAAACAATTGTGAATAATAATATGTCAGTCAGATAAAAAATCAAAATTAGTCAAAATTAGTCCAAAATGGCTAACAAGATGTTAAGTTGAATCATCTAAGAGTAGGAATTTAGAGTTATCACGAGAACGAACGCGTCTGCTAGTACAACGAAAGAACAATAAAAGTTTTCAACGATTCAGAGGGAGAATGTTTCGAGAAACGTAAACAATCGCCATCAATAACCGAAAGGGTTACAGACATACACAGAAGTTACACAGAAAGAAAAACTCGAGCGTCACTATACGCTCCAAGCAGACTTTCAGTTCTGAAAATAACAGAGAAGTATCGATAAAATAACAGAGAAATATCAAATAAATTTAGTAGATATAAGTAATTACTACGACGTTATTACGAAGGTGGGCGTAATTGTAACCAAAACTTCCGATACTCGAATCACCAAATAACCGCCGGGCAGGAAGTTATAACTGATTCCGGATCAAGTACTTGGCAATCGCGAAGAGTTTGTCCCTTTGTGTGCTCGTTAATGAAGCTAAGACAAGACTGATCAACCTTTTCCGCGGGTTTCGGATGGTTCCCGTGGACACGGTATTTGTCCGAGTGCAATAGCCAGTCTGGAAGTGTTTCAATGCTGATTCATCGTTTCGTACCATTCCGCCCTGCACATCACATTCAATGGATGAGGCCGGGTATGATACTGAAAAATCAAAGCGTTTTGATCGCTTGACTTCGCAAAATATTCGATGAAAGTGAAGATGTCAGTTCATTAAAAGCTTCATTTTTTTATTCTCAAAATGGAATATTTATCAAGCCCAACATAAGAATAAAATTATTCAACGAGAATTTTGTAAAAAAAATGGAAATATCTCCACCGAACGAGATTTAAGAAACACCATGAAATTGTAGACAAATGGAAATGGCCTCATGAGTACTGTACAATGTCTCCAATAGAACATAGAAAAGTCGATATAATTAGCGGAGCAAGGTCAAAAAATGGATGATTTTTTTTTTGGTCAACATTATGTGTTTTTTTATGTTTTTCGGTGCTGGAACAAAAAAAAATGGTGCACCACCCCTTCTCGAATTAAGGGCGAGGGGTGCAAAATAAGGGTTAATTGGAAAACAAATGAAGCCATAATTATGTGCTTTTCACGTGCTCTCGACGAGCCAGCGACAAATGGCAGTGGGCGTGTAGACATGATAGAAAAGGCAATTCTAGGGAAAAATCGTGTGTAGGGGTTGAAAAATCAAAATTGGAGAAATCACTAAAACAAATTGGACCAGAATTATGTGCTTTTTGAGTGCTAAGGGGTAAAGGGGTAGTGGGAAATTACTGGTCTAGGGAAAATTTGAATCAGGGGTGAGTAAAATGAAATTACCGATTATAACTGCATACAACAGACCACAATTATGTGCCTTTTATGTGCTTCAAGATAGGTAATCAGGCACACTGATGACTGTCAGTTATCTTGCTGCGGTCGCCATATTTTTTTTGCGACGTCACTGAAACGAAAAAATGTGTGTTTTAAAAATGTATCACGCAAATAATTCGTGCTTCTCATCTTGTATAAGCAAGCTCTTCAGCTCGACCGGATGTTATTGGAGAACATCATCACATGGGACACTTTGCACCCAAAAATGATGTGTTCCGCATTGGGACGCCTTCCAGCAGAAGCGGACGCGTTCCAGCTAATGAGCGCGCGGTCGGGGCTGAGTGGCGAGGGGTAGTGCCTGCCGAATGTGGGCATACAGATAGTACATGCCGTAGTGCACTGCTGAGTAGCTCCATTGCCAGCGGCGGCCAAAGGCAGTACTATTCATGAGAACGATTATGAACTCCTGGAAAATACTTATATTAGTGAACCGATTAATGAACTTTTTAGCGCAACGAGGGTGCTTGATGCTGGAATAAAGTATTTTTCATAATCTTCAATTATAAATTTGGAATGGCATTGATTCATTATTAGAAACCATGGAATAAATTAATACAAATTTTGTTTTTAATGAACATCATTATTGAAGGAATAATTTATAATATTTCGTAGTCAATGTTGATGCTATGTTTTTAATTAATTTTAATTACTAAAGACAAACGGTAAGCCTACCCTGCCGTAATTTTCACGGGGTGCAAAGTGAGGTCAAAAAAACTAATCACAGGTGATTTTACCTTGAAGCACATAACTGGTAATATTTCAATTAATTGACTAACCTCTTAACTCATCAAGGCCCCTCTTCACCCTTACGGTGGACCTGCATAATTGTCATTTTTCTGAGGTGTAGGGGGAGGTCCAAAAGTGTCATTACAGGTGATTTTACCTTGACGCCGATAATTGGGCATTTCGAAGATAATTTATTAACATACTAGTAATTAACTAAGTCCCTCTTTTGACCCTTACGATGAACCCACATACTTGTAATTTTTATGGGGTGTGCGTGGAGGTCCAGCAAACCCATTGAACTGGATTTTACTCTGACGCCGATAATTGGGCATTTTGAAGTTAATTCAATAACGTACTAATAATTAACGAAGTCCCTCTTTTGACCCTCACGGTGAACCTACATACTTGTAATTTTAATGGGGTGTGCGGGGAGGTCCAAAGAAGTAATTGGACTTGATTTTATTCTGACGCCGATAATCGAGCATTTATAATTCATCTCATTATCTGTTCATTGATAAAACCGGAAAAATTACCTTTATAACTCTTTTGTGAGGATTACCTCCTTAGGGAAATGGCAAGTTTTCATTTCAATTTTTTTGCAGCTCTCATTTTGCTCTCAACAAAAGTTATCAAGAACTATTTTTTTACCGCTCCTAGGTTCGCTGATATTTAAGACAACCCACTTAAAGGTCAAAATCGGCGTAACTCAGTTCACTGCTTACAGATATTCGTAGGGACCGTCGCACAAACCTCTGTTGAGATAACAGACCAGTAAAATAAAGTTACGGGCCTGTTAACTATATCTGAAAATTCCCAGATGTTTATTGAGGAATTACTTAACAGTGACTTATTCCACTGGTTAGTCTTCTGTTAGTTACAGAACGACCCCTCGATTAGACTTGAAAATCATAGACCTTCCCCAGAATATTTAATGAATGAATATCTACTTGATATTCATGATTTTTTTCGAATTTTTCTTTCACGATTTGATGAAGAAATACAATTATTAAATATGACTAAATCTACGTGGTCCGCGTCAGGCTTTGACGGGTACTTTAACGACTCCTTATACTTATTGGGAAGTTTATTTGAGAGATATTACAAGTATGTAGATTCACCGTAAGGGTGATAAGAAGGACTTAGTTAATTATTAGTACGTCAATATATTGACTGATAAATGTCCGATTATCGGCGTCAGAGTAAAAAGAATTTCAATAGCGTTGCTGGACCGCCCCGCTCACCTCATGAAAATTAAATGTATATGTAGGTTTACCGTAAGGGTTAAAAGAGGGACTTAATTAATTATTAGTAGGTTAATAAATTCATTCAAAAATGTCCGATTATCGGCGGCAGAGTAAAATCAAGTTCAATGGCTTTGCTGGACCTCCACGCACACCCCATACAAATTACTAGCATGTACAGTGAGAAAAAAATTTTCTTTGGTCAAGAATATTTATTAACCACAAGAAAATATATTTGGCATTAGTCAGTCTTATGGGAGTATTGGCGCAGTGATCGCCAGATTTACTGGTAACAAGAAAATATTCTTGGCAAAAATATATTTTTTTCTCAGTGTATGTTCATCGTAAGGGTCAAAAGAGGGACTTAGTTAATTATTATAGTACGTTAATAGATTAATTTCTTTTTTTTTTCTTTTCTTTTTAATAATTAATTTGTAATAATAAATTACAGCGGGGTAGACTTACCGTTTGTCTTTAATAATTAAAATTAATTATAAACATAGCATCAACATTAATTACGAAATATTATAAATTATTCTTTCAATAATCATGGTTATTGAAAACAAAATTTGTATTAATTTATTCCATGGTTTCTAATAATGATTCAATGGAATTCCAAATTTATGATTGAAGATTATGAAAAATACTTTATTCCAGCATCAAGCACCCTCATTGGGCTAAAAAGTTAATTAATCGGTTCATTAATATAAGTATTTTCCGGGAGTTCATAATCGTTCTCATGAATAGTACCGCCTTTGACCGCCGCTGGCAATGGAGCTATTCAGCAGTGCACTACGGCATGTACTATCTGTATGCCCACAGTCGGCAAGCCCTACCCCTCGCCACTCAGCCCCGACCAGGCGCTCATTTGCTGGAACCCGTCCGCTTCTGCTGGAAGGCGTTCCTATGCGAAACACATAATTTTTGGGTACTAAGTGTACCATGTGATGATATTCTCCAACAATATCAGGTCGACCTGAAGAGCTTGCTTATAGAAGATGAAGAGCACGAATTATTTGACTGACGGATTTTTAAAACACATATTTTTTGGAGTCAGTGACGTCGCAAAAAAAAAGATGGCTACCGCAGCAAAATCGCTGAGGGTCACCAGCGCATCTGATTACCTATCTTGAAGCACATAAAAGGCACATAATTCTAGTCTATTGTATGCTATAATCGGTAATTTCATTTTACTCACTCCTGAATCAAATTTTCCCCTACATCACTAATTTGCCTTTACCCCTTCCCTCCTCCCCATTCCTAGGAGCACTCAAAAAGCACATAATTCTGGTCCAATTTGTTTTATTGATTTTTCGAATTTTGATTTTTCAACCCCTAAACTCGATTTTTCCCTAGAATTGTCTTTTCTATCATGTCAACACGCCCACTGCCATTTGTCGCTGGCTTGTCGAGAGCACATAAAAAGCACATAATTATGACATCATTTGTTTTCCAATCAACCCTTATTTTGCACCCCTCCCCCTTAATTCGAGAAGAGGTGAAGGACCATTTTTTTTTGTTCCAGCACCGAAAAACGTATAAAAACACATAATGTTGACCAAAAAAAATCATCCACTTTTTGACCTTGCTCCTCTAATTTTATGGACGTAACATAGAACAAAGCTCCTGAAATTATGACACGAAATCTAATTAAATAATTATCAAAAATTTTATTCGGCGCTCACCGTTCGCAGCCAGATAAATTTTCAGTAGAGCAGCAGTTCCAGTCGCCGAAAATGACTTGAAATCTGCAGTGGTCGATTCACAGAGAACACCAATAATTGAGAGAAGCAGCGTCGATTCAAAAGAAAAAATTCTGCGTGCGTCCAGCTATCCAAACGAGGGGGTCACTTGACGACGTAACGACTATGCCCAATGGGTGAAGAAACCAGCCAACACCGTCATCGGTTCATCACTTGCGAAAGTTTTATCCGATTGGTATCCGATTGTATAGTTCCAGTTATGAGTCCCTAGTTTCCGGACTCCGGACGCTAGTGCCAACAATCGGTTCCCCCGAATGGGAATTCAAAAATTTCTCTTTCGACACATCATGGTTGCCCAACAAGGATAAAATTACGAGAGAATTCCCAAAAAGTTCCACCATGAATCCCATGAAGAGTCTGGACCAGCGGTGACATGCTTGGTGCGATATAATGCAGAAAAAATGAATCAAAACAGAAAGTAATAAATGGATAAGGCAGTGTCGTTATTATCCAGGTGAAAAGGGATGGATTAATATTTCTAATTACTAGTGGTAAGAACCAGTATATTCTGAAGATGAATCCTCGGAATCCGCCGGTGAACTTTCCCTTAGTTCCAAGTAGACTAGAAGAAATTCGAATTTCGAAATTCGTTTCATTGTTTAAGAGGCGGGTGATTGATCTGTTATGTCTTCGTCGTCCGTAGAGAACCAAGTTGCTAGCAGAGTTCCAACGAATACTGACGTGCTCTCTGTGAAAAAAGGGAGAACATCATGCGGCGAAAAATAGATGTCAGGTTTTGTCTAGGCTTCCGCTCTTTTCTTAATGGCTTTTGAACAATCTCTTCATAATTATATACTGCAAAATAGGCTAGCGTTCTAATCTCGATGTTTTGAACAATTTTTTAAATGATTGAATACTAAAAGAAAAATGGATTACTGGCCCAATCTCGATCCTTTTCAACGAATGGTTCTTTAATGACAATGCTTTTGGGGAAAACTTTTCGCAATATTTTTCCCCAAATCTTTATGAAGATAAAAAACGAGTAGAGATTTTTGTCAATAATTAATGCAAGAATTATGAATTACTGTTTCTTCAATGCATTAGAAAATTGTGAGATACAGTCTTTAGATTTACCTATGTGTTTTTAATCATTTAGAAATAAACGATTACATCGCTATTATTTTCTTCAATATAATAGTCTCCAGTCCGAGGGCATTCGGTATGCGCCCCCTGCAAAGCTGTTGATCTCGTCATAGCACAAATTGTATATTTCACGAGATAATTGATATAAATATCCCAGATTGCCATCGAGTCTTGTACGCTGAATGTCATCTCTCCTCCGTAGGTATATTTCTACGAAATTATTTCTGATGCGATAATGCAGTTCGTCAATAGCTGGCATCCTATTGTACTCCCCATAGCAAAGTTCCCTCTCCGTCTGCCGGAATTGTCTTTGTTTTTGCTTGGCAAGCATTCCGTTTTTCCCGTGTATTGAATTCGGCAATTTTTAGCTGTTTTTCCAATGCCCTGAATGCAGCTTTCTTCTTATCGGCGATTTTCAACCGTTTTTCACGAGCACATATTTCAGTTTTCTTCTTATTTTTGATAATCTTTGAGCGAATTCCTTTGATTTTTGCTTCACTTTGTAGCGTAAAGGATGCAGTTTCAATACACAGGTCGCTAAAGAAGTCGAGGTTCTCATCAAGTATTCTCATCCAAATTATTGTCGCCTTCACATTTTTCGCTGTTTAAAATTTTGGCAGCATTTTTAGTACATGCCCAGTTTTATCACTACTAATGACCACATCACTCGCTATTTTTAATACCTTATTTCTATTCCGCATCGCTGTTTTCCGCGGTATTTTTTTCTTACATGTTCCAGGTATGTATCATATACGATACACTGCAGTCTCTCCGTTCTGACGATTCGAGACATCTTGAATTAATGCAATTTTATGGAGAAACACAAATGCTGTCAAACAGACTTCTACAACGGTTTTATATAGAGCCCAGTCTTAGTAGTCCCTGTACAACTTTTCCCGGTTTTGAAAATCGTAGATAGGGGGGTGTGGTCATTAATACAGACAGAAAGATCTGGGATTTGTAATTTATGCTTATAGAACAGCCCCCCCCCCCCCGCAGACATATAATATATTCTTCACTATACTTACAAAACAATTGAATGCGTTCAAATTTTTCACCTACATTTGCTTTATACAATTTTGTCAATTCTAAGACATCGAAAACATGTGCACCCGTTTTTCCCATTTATATAATAATACATCACTATTCCATAGTATCGTTTTTTTTTACAAAATGCAAAGTCCTGACACTTTTGTAAATTTTCTCCCGTTTAATAAGCTGGAAATAGCTATACTTATCAGTGAAGGAGTATTATAGATAAATTGAGAACTCTTAGCTATTGTTTCATTGGCTTCAACTGGCTTTTCATTGTAGCATACGTGAAAATTTGTACATACCGCCACTTAATTTTCCTCTATACAATGAATGACGAGATGGATGCAAGCTGTTGTATAAGAAAATGAATTCGATCACGAATTACTTTGACGCCGCAAAGTTCCATCCAAACGCAATTCACAATATACTTGCAAAATACTTTGGCGGTGTGACAGTCAGATTTCATCGCAGCTTTGAAAACCTATGTGTGGCCTTTGTGTGCGATGGTGACGAAATCATCTGTTTATGATGAGTTCTAGTATTACCATAGTAAAAAAGCAAAGCTGTATGGGTCAATAAGTGGTTCAATTTCTTGAACTCATTACTGCTGAAAGAATACAAGAAGGCTCTCATTAAAGCCATCACAAGTGTGACAATGAGCTACATGGAGTACAATAGGATGCCAGCTACTGAAAAACTGCATTATCGCATCGGGACTAATTTTGAAGAAATATACCTACAGGCCAGAGATGATGTTCAGCGTACAAGAACTGGTGGCAATCTCGGATACTTATATCAATCATTTGGTGAAATGTACAATTTGTGCTATGACGAGCTTGAAAGCTTTGCAGGCGACGCATACCGAATACTCTCGTACTAGAGACTGCATTATATTGAAGGAAATAATAGTGATGTAACCGTATACCTCTAAATGATTGAAAGTACGTATGTAAATCTAAAAACTGTACCTCACCATTTTTTAATGAATTAAAGAAAAAATCATTCATAATTCTTGCCTTAATTATCCACAAAACCTCTGTTTGTGTTTTATCTTCATAAGGATTCGGGGGAAAATTCTCTTAAAAGTCTTCCCCAAAAACATTCAGTCTTAAAAAAACAATTCGTCAAAAAGGATCAAAATTAGGACGGTAGTCGATTTTTTTTCAGTATACAATCATTAGAAAAATTCTTCAACAGATCGAGATTAGAACGAGAGCCTATTTTGCAGTATATAACTATGAAGAAATTCTTTAAAAGCCAATAAGAAAAGAGCAGAAGTCTACATAAACACTGAGATCTATTTTTCGTCGCATCACTCAACTGTTAAACATTCCTCAAAATGATCGGGAGTCTGCAATTTAATCTTTTACAGACGCTTTCACGTTCAGTTCTTTTGCTATGCACCACCCCCTTTTTCCAGTCGTTTCTCTTTTCAGTCCTCCTCTTTCAGTCCACCCCCTTATCTCCGACCATCATTGGGCCCGATGTCACGGCGCCGGATCTGTCAGTCATCACTCAACGCGATAACATCTAGGGAGGAGGGGGATACACCTGCACGTGTACGTCCACTTCCTGAAAAAAGGGGGAAGTAAGCGTGGGAAATCTCCCAATTTCGGCCACTTACTGCTTACATCGCCATGATACAGGGCGCATATCGAATTCCCTTTGGGATGTGGCCAACTATCTTCACCCTGTAACAAGTATACGCAGGGATTTCGATTTTTAATTGCGGAAAGGCGTTATGGAAGGTATTTTGCACGAGATTTCAATGCTCTTAGTCAAAAACGGCACGAGTAAATCGATATGGGATCGGTTTACAGTCGGCCACATGTGGTCCTCTCCAATTCCTTCCACCATATGAGGACCCCGTTTATGAGGGTGCGGAAGGTAGGATAATGGATAACTGGTCGTGTTGGTAGTGTTGAGAAGAATCGATAATTAGATAGCGATAGAAAATCCATTACAGTCTATATGCGCTAGCATGCCGAGAGCTATAGGCATAGGTATACCTTCGACTAAATGTAGAAAGCTCAGCCGTACTGTTGAAAGAGAGGTGCAATAGGTGAAGTAATAGAGCGGGTTAAATAACCACGCTAACCAGTGGTATCTACGGGCCGTCAGAACCCGGGGCCGGCTGGCCTTTGAGAATGCCGAAACAACTCAGACACGACGAGTGTAGAGTGCTCACTACAGTGCGGATAGCCCTGTCGGTAACGTTCCCTAGAGTGCACTGAATTCAAATGTCATTAACCAAACGATCGATTACGAACCCATCGAATATGTTGTAACATCAGTTTTCAACGTGAAAAATCCTTAGTTGTATCGGGGATAATTTTTCAAACATCATGGAGAATAGATTAGACTACATTATGCGAGTATCTCGCTCGAGAGATTACGAAGGTAGTAATATTAGTTATGCCTTACAAACCACAAGTTTTAGAGCTAATATGTATAAAATTTTCAAATTGCGCGGCAGCGGGCCTACTAGCGCCACCCCACGTTCTCTTTGGTCATTGTGTGTAGAGCTTGTTAGCAAAAATGTGAAAAAGAAGAGATAATGGGTATGAAAAATAATTTAAATTTTTTTGTTTTTTGAGTATTTCGCGAGAAAGGGTGGGTAATCTCTCGGGCGAGACACTCGCATAATCTAGATCAGTCCGCGCCCGCCTTCGACGGTAAATTTTTCGTCTACACCAAAGTTTTTTAGGCCAGTCTTGATCCAACGTCCAATAGTATCTGTTTTAACAGAGCGGTGAGGATTATTAAATGAAATTAGGAGCTTTCGTTCGTTTCCTTGTAATGACTTGGTTCTCTTGCAATGATTTAGCAACGTTTTAGCAATGCACAGTTCACGTCGTTGATTGAAAAAGGCTAGACGTAAAACTGATTGTATAGACCTTTGTTTAGAGGTTTTTATTCTATCAGAGATTGTTATTTGAATTGAATTGAATTTTGAAAATGTTTGTGAAATGTTGTCCAGTTTAATTGAAGCGAATGTTTGCAATCTGTGAGCAGTCCCTAGTACCAACGAGAGCACTAGTTTAAGGGAGAGTTTTTTCAGGTTAATCTGGTGTGTTCTTTTTCAGGAATGCTTGCCTGATAAAAAGACAGCCACCAGGGAAAGCTTGGCAGTCGATGGGGCTGAGAGCTATAAGAAGATATTAATAGGTTATTGTTAGGCGGAAAAATTAAGAAATTTTTTATGGCTAGTCTATGAAAAACTGAAAACCATATCTGACCTGTCCACCATGGCATAATGAGAATACCAGAGGCTTTGTCATTTTTTATTTTCTGTAAGACCTTTGGAATCACCGCAAACGGTGGGAAGGCATAAAAAAGGGATTTTGACCAATTTATCGTGAATGCATTAGATGGCTTCTGGGCCTCTGGGTCCCTTCCCGAAGCACAGAACTTTTTTACACGTGGTATTTGCCCGGGAGGCAAATAAATCTATGCCTGGAATTCCAAATATGTTGACGATTTGATTAAATGCATCATTCGCTAATTCCCATTCTGTATCCTCATTTATTTGCCTCGATAAAACATCGGCCTCTTCGTTATCTTTTGAGGAGAGGTGGGCAGCCAATATCCACAATCTCCGATATTCACACCAGTCCCAGAATTCTCTAACAAGTTTATGGAGCCTTTCTAGTTTTACACCTCCCAGTCTGTTAATGTACGCCATGGCAGTTGTGTTGTCAACTCTTAGGAGTACTTCACAATCTGTCAGGTTACTGGCAAAAGATTTCAGAGCCAATAAGGCAGCTTTTAATTCCAAATGATTTATATTTAAGGATTTATCCTTAGTTCTCCAGCCACCTAGGTTACCTTTACCTCCACAAAAAGCGCCCCAACCTATGCGAGATGCGTCTGAAAAAATTTCCCTTTCGAACTCAAATATTCTAATTCTTTTTTATGAGTTACGGAGTACATACTTCCACCATGATAAATCTGATTTCACTGAATTAGAAATTTTCATTTTGGCTTCAAAATCTAGCTGGTTATGTCGGAGGGCTTTTACTTTTCCTCTTTCCAAATCTTTGCAGTGTTGGAGGCCGTATCCCACACCTGGACAGCTTGAGGATAGGGTCTCAATTAATTGGGCAAACTCTCTAATTTTATAATATTTTTTAGATTCCAATTTTGTTATCAAAATTTTGATAGTGTTTACCTTTTCCTCGGGTAATCTAACTGTCATTTCAACTGAGTCTAAAGTAAATCCTACATATTTAGAGGATGTACTAGGCCTCAGTTTTGATTTCTCCCAATTAATAAGAAAACCCAGGGATTCGAAAGAGATGCAGGACGATTCTAATTTTTTTGCTACAACTTTCTGCTGATTCACCCAGGCATAATGAATCATCCAAGTAAGTAATTGACATGAGACCTCTGGATCTAAGACGAGAAACCACTGGTTTCATCCATTTGGTGAAAATATATGGACTAATTGATCGTCCAAAAGGTAGACATGTAAAGTCAAACAGCTGATTTTTGAACTTAAAACGAAGGTATTTCCTGCTAGTTTCATGTACCGTAATTAAAACATGAGCATCCTTAAGGTCAATAGTGCCCATGAAGGTTCCTTCGGTTAGAAGTCTACACGCTGATCTAAGATCTTCCAATTTAAAATGTTCTGACTTGATGAATAGGTTCTATTTCTTCAGGTTAAGAATAAATCTGGTTTTCTCACCTGGTTTAGAAACTGGAAAATGCCTAGAAGTGAAGTAATTCTGTGATGAACTGCAGAATCTAATAGCTTCTAATCTCTGTAACCTTTGTAATTCTTTTTGGATATGCATAGAATCTTTCTGGGATCAGTGTTGTTCAGGGATGACATCCTGAACAGGTGTATTTTCAAATGGAATATTGTAGCCAGTGACATATTGTCTGATGAGAGGGTCAGACGTGATGGTTTTCCAGACTTTTGAGAAATTTGCCAATCTCCCTGCTAAATTATTTACCTGAGAGTCCTTTTGAGAAATATCTATGACCGATCGTTGGAGCGAGAGTTTCTTTGGCGTGTGTAACTGGATGATTTTGGACAATTCGGATGCCTGAATGATGTCCTTGGAGCCGATGGTTTGGTTGGTTGTTTGGCTTTGTAGGTCATCTGTGTCGTCGGCTTGTGGGACACAGATGGGCTTCTCCAGTTTAACTGACTTTGATAAGGAATAAATTTCTTTATAAGCTGACTCTTTATCTCTTGTGCCAACTTATCACAGGTTTTTAATTGAGTGATTTGTTCGCCCAGTCTTTCACCGAATAAATAAGTCTCAGTTTCTCTCTTTTCCAATGCGCCTGCAAAATTTTTGGCTAGAGTAGGAAATATGCAGGCTCTACGGGCCGCTGTTTGAGTGCGAAAAACTTCTGCTAGTATCCTAGCTGAGTTCCAAACATCTTCTAAAGTCATTTTGGCTTCTTCAGTCTTTAATGACACTAATGTAGTGATAGCTGGGACAATGCAATGCCAATCAAATTTTGCGGGAAAGTAAAATATTTGTCGCGCTTCACTGCACTTTCCTTGAGACAGCTCACAGTTCATCATTCAAAAGAGGGGCTACCAGTGAGAAAAGTCCTGCTCGAAGATACTTTTTGCAGAGATCTTCTTTGCCTTCTTTTTCATGGTAGTTTTGAGCCAGGGGCTCCAACGTTTTACAATACTTGAGTGTAGAGTTAGTTTTTCCTCACTTGCAGGTGATTCCTTACCCAAGATTTCCAACAGAAACTCATCAATGTCCAGTGGTGTCTCTTCCGTTGCTTCAGTAGATTTTTCTGATATTTTTGGAGGGATCATTTGGTTTTCTTTGGTATTTTCGATGACTTTAACCACTTCAATGTCCGTCTATTCCTGTGTCCCCTCTTCCGGGGAACTTACTGGGGATGTATTACCTGAAAAATACAGTATCTCTCTGGTGACGTCAGCCATTCCAGTTCTTGAAGCATAATTTATCTCACGTACAAGTTCGTTCGAGAAAGAACTTTGGCTTCTGACTTGTCTCTCGGACAAGTTCAACCATAATTTGAAAATATCTTACCAACGACATTGTGTTGGTAGTTTTGGATGCCTTGAAGTATGGCGTCGCTTTGCCCACTGGCGTCTATTGGGATGACCGGTTGCAGTTTCCTGATCAGTTCCTCTAATTTCTTCGACCTTTTGGCTAGTCTGTAATTTTCCTTATCTCTGCTACGCGATCGTTTTCTGTGTTTTCTCATTTGAAAGGGACGATGACAGCTTTTTCCGATGATTTTTGTTCTTTTCTTGTGGAAAATACTCGACTGCGTGCGGTTTGCTTGACATAAGAAAAACGACCTTTACTTTTGCTCGATCACTCTCTGCACCTAAGTATTTTTATGTTTTTCAGGAATAATTATTCATTTTCGTAGTTAATTGGAAATGGGTGAATTCAAATGTTTAACAGTCGGATCGATATAATAAAAAAAAGTCAACAAGACATGAAATGCTGGAATTCAGATTTCTTGTTTCCTTGTGCTTTTTCAAGGACTAAAATTAAAAAAATTTTAAAATGCTATTTAAGGAATGTTCAAACAATATTAACAAAAATAAAAAAATCTTTTCACAAGTGGATTTCAATTCATTTGCTGTCGAAATATTCAATTCGTAGTAATTTATTAAACAGAATTTTATGCGAAAGTGGATGTAGAAAAAAATTAACAATTGATATTTTTCAACAATGCAAAATACAACTAGAAAAACATACATATTTTCCTTTTAAAATTTCAAATTTGTGCGCGTTGACTGAGATAACGATACCCGCACTCTGATCCACACATTGTGTTGTTGCCCCTCCGACGAATAGAATCCCAATCAATGGGACCCCTTATTTTATCGTCATTGGCCTAATTGGAGTTGGGAGCTAAGTGAGCACGGAAAGCGCATTTTGCCCAGGCTTGGTCAATACGATGAAACGGTTGGACGTTGATCAATGATTTTTCTATAATGACCAGCCATTGCCCCTGTGCTAATGGTCCATCTTCGCGCCCTATGGGCTAACCTTCGTAAAAGCCCTGAATTCTGGTCATAGAACATAGTTCTTGGGAGAAACGTAATTTTCAATTTCAAAATTCATCAGCTGTCCATCCTTATAATATTATAACTTCGAGTGCCCTTTAGCTCCATCAACAGTTTTTTTTGCCCTTCGATGAGCTCATCACAATCTCTCTTGAAGTTACTGTATATAGGTTGTGACGAAATTCCAGGCGAATCCGTCACCTGTATTCCCGTAAGATAACTACCTAGGTTAAGGGCGAGAGAGAATCGCGAAAATTTAATAAAAATTACCTGCTACCTTAGTTAACTCGCGAAAAGCTACCTGCTACCTTAGTCAAACTCGCAACAGCTACCTGCTACCTTAGTAAAAATCGTAACAGTTACCGGCTACCTTAGTTATACTCGCGAAAAGCTCCCTGCTACCTTGGTAAAACTCGCAAAAGCTACCTGCTACCTAAATATAATCCGGGGAAAAGCTACCTGAATAATCCCCGAGTAACTAGCTACCTGCTACCTATTCTCCTCTCGGAGACAGCTACCTGATACCGTCTCTGATTTCCCCCAGGCTCGCGACGCTAAAATAATCCTTAAAGTAGTAAGTAGAAACAGCATTGGAATCCCTACAGTTTAGATGAACCCTGATAAAAATTCGGTTACAGTTATCGATTAGGAAATAGTCTAAATTCCCCTTAAACCCTCCGTATAAGAGTTGAGAATAGTCGGCGTGAAATCGGGTTGAGGGCCGGGGACTATCGAGAAAAATTAGCCGATATACTGTGCTTCCGGTAGTCCCTGAAACCCTTTTTGGGCTAATTGAGTAGGACAACCCATCGGTTAGGTTGAGACACCTACGCTCCCTTAGTTGTGAGAGGGTTGGGGTAATCTTCAGTTTAGTACGGGTGGAAGGCCATGTGAGCGAACATAGCTCTCTCGCTTGCATGGATTGCCAAGAGCTTTACAGTTTAGAAAATTTCGGTTGAGTTACGGTTATAAAAAATTTAGGTTTAGTTATAGTTACAGATAAATTAGGATTAGTTAGTTTCGTTAGAAGATCCCCAATCCCTCTCCGGAGAGGGTCCCTACCGGATTAGGTACCTGATAATAGGCGCAGCCGGGACAAAAATCCGCTCCCCCAAAATCTCGCTCAAAACCCCTTGAAAAACGTTATTTCGGCTTAAAACCGGTTAGCATGGTTAATAGAACCCCAGAGTAATAGAAACTAACAATAATATTAATATACAGTAGTAAAAGTACAAAACCCCAATTTTAAATTTGAATTTGTTACGCGCCGCGACTTGGGAAAAACTAGAAAGTACCACTAGTTCCGCATGTAACCACGCGCGCCGCCACCGGACGGGCAGCCTCGAGGAAAAACCCCCACCACGCGCAACAGGTTCGAACGGAACCACGCGACCGGCCGGCGTTAGTTTCCCACGGGCCGTTACGATAACCACGTGTGTGCCAGAAATTTCGTGCGTTAGACGACACCACACTCCTGCCCCAGAGTATCTGCACCTCTAAAACTGCATTTCCGAGACTCC
>NW_011887872.1:70430-72476 GCF_000806365.1 Fopius arisanus | reverse complement strand
TATGCTCCCTAATGCTCCCTGATGCTCCCTCGTGTTAACCAAAAGCTAGTTAATCATTTTAAACCGGTTTTAGGAATTAATTTCGCCACGAAAAGGCGAACTATACGGGATGAGGCATTCCACGCGGCTCGGAATACCCCTCTCCCATGCTACCTATGACTGCCTATTTTCTACGCTCGCTAGTACTAATTTTTCGATCCCTGCTACCTACTTTATTGGGTTTTCCAGGCTCACCCGAAGAGCTCAGGAAAAGACCCCGCTACCTGATAATTTTAGCCACCTTTACCGGGTTATTTTTGCTACCTGGACTTAAACTTAATTGCTACCTTTTAGTAAAAATTTATCGTTAACCTTCCATTCAATTTATTGCTACCTTTGCAGTAAAAATTTTATCGCTACCTTTTATTAAAAACTTTCGGCTACCTTCGCGAGGCTGGATCAATCTCTCTGGGTGATGCAATAATGCTCCCCGAGACGTAATTGTCCGCCAGTTTGTGGATTCCGGTTGGGCATGGGGACGCTATCTCGTAGTTAATAATTTTTCATGGTTGGAATCCACAAAACTAGCATGCTACCTCGCGTGAATTAGGATTACTTTTATATGGTTAGGCCATTAATTAGCCAGTTAGCCCGAGTAATCATTGGCAGCCCCGGAGACAGCCTCGGGTACTTAATTAATTAATTCGTTGGCGAAGTAATCAGTTGTTTAATTAATAATTGCCCATTCAGACCGTTAAAAATCCGTTTAGTCGCGAATTAATCCATCAATAACGAAAGGGAGAATGTTGGGTACGGCTATCTACCACAGCACGGTTGTTGATTTAGCCCGTGACCGAGGAAGTTTATACCAAACCCCCAAATTATGCTACCTAAACAGGGGAATAAGCTACCTATACATTCCCCAGGGTCTGAGGCCCTTTCCGTAATTTTCAATATTTCGATTTGCTACCTGTACGGATATTTACCCTGCGGACCCTATTGATTTAGATAATCGGTATTGAGTAGGCTACCTAACCGGGAAAACCCGTTACCTAAGGGCTCCCTGCCTCGGAGGACCCAAACGCTACCTTGAAATTTTATTACACCCCCGACGTGGTGGTGGCCCCGTAGGTAAAACAGATTTTCGGTTAGAGACCCCGATTCCTCTACCAAAGCCCCGGATAACGCTACCTAACGCGGGAACTAAGCTACCTAATGAACCATATACCTGCGGCCCATTTCCGCTACCGAAAGAATCATCACGCTACCTCAACCGCTACATAACCGACAAATATTCCTGATTTAAGAAATTAGTCAGAAACGGGCCACCAGATTGAATAAAGTCGTTACCGAACGATGAAATAATGCTACCTAATAGAATTTGTACCTTAGCAACTCTTCGGTAGGAATTATAAGGTCGTATCTCTCTCTCTCGCTCGAACCCGATTAGACTCCCCTGCAGTTGCCTATCTTTCCCACCTGAATAACATAAGTAATTTAATAAAATCAAAAGCCGTTCTCTCTTCAGGGCTGCGTTATAAAATTCCGATTTATTATGGTTCCCTGGATATTTTATTAAAAGGCTAAATCTTTCTCTTTTGGGCGAATGCCGGTCATATGAAAAATATAGACTGAGCAATCTATATTAATTATAAGTTCCCTAATAGATAATATTTATTTTTGTTCTCTGGTCAATAGTGGAACAAGTAAGGATATTTCCGACTGGTTTATATTTTTCCTACCCGAATCCCCGTCCCTATAAATACCCGAATAGTTTAGATCAGGTTCTTGATCTTATTTCGAATTTTGGATAATTGATGCTCTCGTCCACGAATCCACCCCTCTCTCCACGACCCGCACACTGAGCAACCGAGCAGTCCCGTACCCTCGTACCTCCACGACTCTAGGTTTAGCGTCTGTTGATAGGAAATTCTGGGATGATCAGTGAAAAATTGAGTTTTGAATACGGTTAGAGTTACGGTTGCGGTTCGTCGATTCCGCGTAGCTAAAAATCGGCTGGCGCCCTAAACACATTTTTAAGGATTGGAATGAGCTGCTGATCACCCC
>NW_011887872.1:68384-70295 GCF_000806365.1 Fopius arisanus | reverse complement strand
CCCCCGGAGCTTCGTTTAGATTTTTATGGTTTTGTCGTTCCAGAGTCGTCGGAGTTGCGAGAACGAAGGTAATGGTTTTGGCCGTGTTTTCGGATATCGATAAAATTGGGTTAGGGTTTCGAGTATTCGCTGAGGCCATAGAGGAAAAATCATTACAAGGTATAACTATTGCAGCTGTATGAGGTGAAGAGTTGTCATGTACTCTCACACCCAAAGCGGTATGAGGGCTGTATGATTTGTGGTTCAATATCGAATAAAACACAAATGTAATGGGAGAAAACCTGTCGGCATAAAAAAACTCAGTTTCCCGAGTGGAGATTTCGATCTGGTTCACTTCAGCATTTGATCAGGTCAGCCCTGATGGTAGATCAGGATCTGATATGAAAACTTGATTAAATCGTGATCACTCATGCAACGGATTGTCATGCATTTTAAATCAAGACTTGGTCAGATCAAATAGTTCAAAATTTGATCAAGAGAACATTATTCAAACCGGATGATGCGAATAAACAATAATTATCAGCTGGAAACAAAAAATAATCAAATTTTGTCGCTACAGTTCATCTATCTTAATTGATATTTTTCATTAGTAACAGTGAAAAACACGCATTATTTTGCTGATGCTGGGGCTCGAACCTCTGATATTCCGGTAACCAGTCCTACGCCCGATCCACTAGGCTACCCTAATAATAATAATAAAAAACGTTTATTTGTCTTAATATACAATATGTACAGTAATTACATATGCTAGTTTAAGTCTTTGACTAGGCCGCCAGCCCTGAGGCTTTATACCTAAATTAAACCTAAAGGTTGTTACAAAAGTTGATAATTAACATAGTGAGTACTGATAATGCAAGAGTTAACAGTAGGGAAAAGTATAAAAAGGAAAAAACCCTCTAAGACTAGGCTACCCTGATCTTATCAAGTCAACTCTATTTTGCCTATATGATCTCCTTCGGGGTATTCGTTGACTTTGTAATTATTCCCGGATGTATGCGTATATTTTGAGCGATTTTTTCAGTTAAAACTCTATTTCATTGATGGGAAATGATTTAAATAATAATATAATACTAGTGAATGAATCACCGAAGGTAGTGGCCGTGCGGTTAGAGTGCTAGACTAGCATACCAATGATCCGGGTTCGATTCCGGGTATCGGGGGCAAAAATTTATAGCGCTCTAATCTTATTGTTTCACTGCCGAGCGGTAGTCCTGTCAAAAGGACGACTATATCAGGGTAGGGTTTTTCCTTCCAATGATCTTTTTTCCCTCTAATGAGGTTTCCTTTTCCATTCAGCAAATGCGATACAGGGGTTGGGGGTGAGAAGAGAACAAACCATAAAGTCCCGCAAGGCCTACGAGAGCAAAAAGTCCTTTAGTAGTAAACAAATCGAAGTTAGAGGAATATTTCCATCTACAAAGAAATTTACTTGTAAGTTTAAAGAAGTTTTAAAAAAATACTTGAATACAGTATATTATATACTTGATTTATAATGGTATAAGTTGTCTGTCCCCATATACTTCATATAGTCTGTAGTTTTCGGGATCTGGGCGACTCGATCCAAACTTGATAGGGTTCTCATGAGAAATCATCTGATCAGACTACGCCCAGACTGATTGATGAAAACCTGATCTGGTTCTATTTCTGTGTTGCGGACACCGCTGTTTACTACGGTTAAAATTTCTATTTAATAAATATAAAAACCTGGTACAACACTAGGTTATAAATAATACAAAGGGATTTGGAAAAACCTTGCACAATGGTGAGGAGTGTTGAAAAACTCAGTCAAAACATCGATTATGTGAGGTTAACGCGACGAAAGGAGACCCCCTGGGGGGGGAGGACACTCAAGCAGTCATCATCATGCGGGCCTCCGAAGAGTCAAGGAATGACCATCAAAGGACAACACCT
>NW_011887872.1:56693-66069 GCF_000806365.1 Fopius arisanus | reverse complement strand
TAGTAACCATTGTGCAGTTCAGTGCTTAGTCCCACGCAATAGGCCCCCCATATTGAGTGAGATTTATAAGATCTTTCCTCCTCCGGACACTACCTGTCGCTACTAGTTACGGTCAGGTTACCTGAAAGGTTCACCTTTTCTCTTATATTTTGGCCTACCTAGTGACCCAGTGTCCGCAACATCTGTTCCGATGAGCTGGATCGAAACTTGATGAGTTTCTCATCAAAAATCACTTGATAAGACTAAAATCAAGTTGACCAGATGAATATCTGATCGTAAACCATCTTAGTTAATTCGGATCGGTGTAGCTTGATCCAAACTGGATCAGTTCTTCATCAGATATCCCCTGATCAGACTAAGTTCAAGCTGATCAGATTAAAACCTGACCTCAGTTCTTCTTAAATAGCTCAGATCCGACTAACTCGATCAAAACTTGATCAGTTCCTCACTAGGTATCACCTGATCAGGCAAACCTGATAAATACCGGATCAAATACTAATCCAACTCTCAGGCCTGAGACAATTTTCACTCGGGTTATTGTTTATTACATTTTCATTGTTCGACTGTGAATGACTGAGGCACACTAACGTTTCATTCACAGGCACCTTGATAACAAAATGTTTTCTTTTTAGTTTTGAAAAGGAATAATTGTGGAAAAATCAAGTGCTATTTATCTCTCACCGGCGGGCGCACATACAACGACGCCCCTAAGGTGCCGCCACCATTTATCGAGTTTACAAGTGCTACGACGGAACAATGAGGAGTGAATTATACGCAAACATTGTATATATATATACTGTAGCCAAACACCGTCTCATGTTCCTCAACATAACTCTTTGAGTATTCCGCTAGAATGCGGTGCGACCTCTCGGTGATATAAACATTGATATGTTTTATAAATTGCGTAGCATCATCAAAAATAAGTCCAAAGGTAACTAAAAAAAATCTCTCATATTAATATGGAATACAGTTATGCAATCCATAAAGACTGCGCCGGACCACGTATAGTTAGCTTGAAAAGTAAATATTTATAACCTTAATTTTCCCGGCTCTCTCTAAACTCCTTGACTGGCGTGCGGAGATCACGGTTGAACAACCGGCCGATCCCTTCTCCAGGCGGCGCATAGGAGGTGGCCACACAGAGTAAACCGACTTCGGTGGGGAACCAAGTGGAGACACCTGTGGTCCTATTGGAGGAGGGTCAAAAGGGTGGTCTATAATGGTTATAGGGCGCTTCCAACTGGGATACCGGGCAGTGACGCCATGTTTCGCTGACATGATTCCTGCGAACCGTACCGAAGGCTACATGACGCGAAGGGAGTCCTGTTGATTAGGATGCCCTCGGATACCAGACGACTTCCGAGTAGAAGTAGCCAAACCCCGGGCATTCACAGCTCTGTCCGGATGATATCGTAGGGCTGCGGTACTCATGGGACTCATATGGAGGAGAATCAAGAAACACAAAGTCCATTTAGGGCTAGCATGAACCAGATGGAAAACTTAACAATCTCTGGACTCCTGAAGAACAGAATCAAATAGAGCGGAGTGGCAAGGCGATGCTTTAACAAAGAGAAGGAGATCCTCAGAGCTGCTCAAGCCCAAGAGACTCCCTCTAAAACGGGCGGCGAAAAAAGCTGTCAGAAGGTGAAGGCTACAAAAAGGTCCGCACATGACCACACAACCCCTAGGGAAACGGGGCCTAGATAAGCCACATCAGGAACCTATCACTGAAGACCATCACTGACTGGTCGAGAAGCATGTTAACAAGCAGGTCATTGACCGAAGCTCACAACTACACGGAGGTAGAAGGTCGCCCTATAGAAGGATGTCCACAGGACGGGGTCTTCACTCCTGTGGTGGTGAATGAGCTCCTAGAAAAACTGAGGGAGTAGGGTCTCGTGGTATATGGCTACACCAACGCCGTGGCCATTATTGCAAGGGGTAAGTTCCTACATACGTTAAGGGATAGATCAAGCTATTCCTTAATGACGCTGGAAGAATGGAGTGGCGAAACGAAACGATCAGTCAGCCCTGAAACGACGGCCGCCATGATATTCATCAGTAAATGCAAAGTGGTGCATCCTAAACCACTGAGGCTAAGAGGAGCAGAAATTGCATATGCCACCTTGGTAAGATATTTGGGAGTTCAACTGGACCAGAAGCTTCACTGGAATGACTCATTTACGTCGCAGCAGTCTGGTGGCCCAAGGCGGAAAGGGCGGAAGTAAGGAGCCGGCTCAGAGCCTTCCAAGGGAACTTCCAGAGGGCGGCGACCAGGGCCATGAAAAGTACGCCTAGAGAGGCAGTGGAAGTGGCCCTAGATTTACCACAGCTAGATCTCCTGCTGGTGGACAAGACAGAATCAGCACCATGTAGGCTCGTATGTCAAAGGCAATGGGTCTCAACCAGACCTGCACATGCCGAGCTAGGCAGCCTGAAAAAAACCCCTTCAACAACGATCATGACAGAATCGCCAAGGAATACCAAATCTATATACGTGAAAGAGAACACTAGAGAAATTTCAAGAGAACACCAGGCAAGTACATCATGCATTGGTACACGGATCGTTCGGGATCCAAGAACCGTTGTGGAACGAGACTAAATGGACCGACAGACCACCATCTCTTGGGACCCATGCCACAGTGTTTTAAGCTGAAGTTCTGGCCATCAAGAAGTGTGTAGAACTATTGGCAAACCGGTAGACGATGAAGAAGTATATCTATATTTGGTCAGACAGTCGGGTCGCTATCAAAGCACTCCTAAAACCCAGCACGGACTCAGAGTTAGTCTGGGAAACCATGAACGAGCAAGAAAGGCTGGAAAAACACAACAAAATTACCTTAGCGTGGGTCCCAGGACACGAAGGCATCCACGGTAATGAGGAAGCAAACAGACTGACGAAGCAAGGTTCTAACCTAACCTAACCTCACCTTTATTATTTAATTAACTAATTTCTATACTTATTTTTCTATTATTAGGGTATGCTCATTTTTTGTATTTGTGGGGCTAGTAGGTGTTTTGAACGTAAAGAACTGAAAGTTGCGGATGTAGTAGATTGTGATGACAGATCTTGTTTCGATAAATGACACAAAGAATGATCTGCGTCGTAAATGTTTAATTCGAAAGTCTTTTTTTATAAAAAAGTTGTGAAATATATATTATTACAGCCTGTCGATTTTAACACTACAACATTTTTCATTCAATACCGCACTGATAAAAGCGAACGTCAAGTTATAAGCAGAAGTAAAATTGGGTTAATTACTAGATCTATAGCTGACTATTTACAATTGGATAATCCAAGCCGGTATTCTGCAGACAGAAAACACTATACTTAAAATACGAGATTCAAAATACAAATTACGGGCTAAAATCGCGTAAATTACGCTCAAAAAGTCGTAAATTACTGCTTTTATACCGTAAATTACGACTGTTATGTTGTAAATTATGAGATCGATTTCGTAAATTATGATTCTGAACTCGTAAATTACGAAGACCCATTCCGTGAATTACAAAATACGATTTGGTACCAGTTAACATTACCAGTTTTAGGTCGTAAAAACAGGACACATATGAGAAAAACGTTTTGGAGCAACATCAAATCGTCATGCTTGAGGATACTTTAGGTCATCTGAACATGACTTTTAGTGACTTAATTCAAAAACTTTTCGGAAAGGTATTTAAAAATTACGAAAATGCCGAAAATTTGGTAATTATTGTAAATCTGAATAATTTTACGGAAGCCATGGAAGAGTAATATTTCTCTCAGAATT
Source organism: Fopius arisanus (assembly GCF_000806365.1). Lineage (NCBI taxonomy): Eukaryota > Metazoa > Arthropoda > Insecta > Hymenoptera > Braconidae > Fopius > Fopius arisanus. Next base: position 62,299 of record NW_011887872.1, on the reverse strand, counting down.
TGCCGTCTTCGATTTGTTTCGCCTTTCAGCGATGTTTCCCAAATTTTTTAAATTTTGGAAATTCAACACACAACAAAAAAAAGTTTTCCTAATATATGTCCTTGCATTTACCATCCCAATCACAGGTTTCCGTGATTGAGATGTCAATGAGAAAGCAAATTAATAAAATTAAAATCAAGCCTTTCGCTACCCATACCTTTATTTGTAGATGTCTTCGATTGATGCCTGCCCCCGCTAAGCAGGACTCGCATCGCTCGTGCCGCAAATTTCCGGGCAGACATTAATATATTTCTCAATGCACACATGCAATCAGTTCGTATGTTCGACGAGGTATGAAGCAAAACAGTATAGACTGTAAGGGCACTCGGCTTCGCCTCGCACAGTGCAGGAAATTCAACTTTCTGCCATTGTCGTATAATATACTATTGCTTAATCTGTGGCCTCGTACCCCGAATATCTACAATATTGGCGTGCAGTACCGAAAGCGTTGACGCTGCGACGTTCTAACACCACCGACAATAACTCAGGTGTTGCGTGTGAACTATGACAATCTTTTACAGGACCTCTCTCTTTGCAGTTGAAGAAATTTCCAATGGACTGTTTACCAATGCAGGTAGTATTTTTTGCATTTGAGTATCTTCATATAGTTATAACTTCCCCATTTTTTCCCTTGTGAGAGCCAGATATTTTTCCAGATTTTTTTGCAGCTCTATAGCGCTTATACAAGCAGCATAAATGGTTTTGATGTTATTATTTGATTCCGTAGAATTGGCAGTGATTCCCGCAATCTTTGATTGAACATTAATGTAACATGTGTCGCCAGCAGAAAAAGTTTTAAATACGATTTTTTCCCTCTCAGTAAATTCATTGTGCAGATTGAGTAGACTATCCCAAAATTCAACAGTGACATCCTCGGTGCGTGCAACGTATTGCGGGGAATCTTCATTTTCTCTTTGCTGCAACTTCCTAAATTCGCACTGAATTCCTACGAGGTTCCTGGCTTTCCCGAAGAGTAACTCTAATTTAGCCTTGAGTTGTTCATACGATAAAATACTTGCATGTTCTATCTGTTTCATCTGTTTCAATACCTTCTGTTCAAAATCTAGTGCGATTTGGAGGAAATGTATATATAAGTAATAAAATTATACAAATTTTACACATAGGTTATCTTTAATTCATTGATTCACATGAATTTAAAAAAAATCATTCAGAACATTTTACCACTCGGTCGGTAAAAAGTCACCTTTAGAGGTAGAAAAATGACGGTACTCAGTTCCGTAAATTTTTCCGGGACTGGAAAGTACGATTCGAACCTTGTTTCGCTCGGTTCGATCGAAGTTTCCAGGCCCTACGAGAATAAAATATCGCATACCTCACGGAAATAAAGTATTTTCTGACTCATGTGATTATACTCACATTTCATCAGAAAATACTTTACTTTCTAGAGGCACAATATACTAATAATCATTGCCACAATAATAATTTGCCGGGTGGCGTGATCCGAACTTAGACAATGATTCGCGGTCGGGTATGACCAACAATCGTACCACCAACGCTGTCTAGGAATTTTTCAATTCTGTCTCGTAAAAATTACGGTACGTCACGTAAAATTTAAGTAAAAAACTGGATGAAAAAATGAGAGACGAGCAGTAAATTTTATTATTTGCTCTGGAAAATTTACGTGACTGTCATGTAATTTCTTACGAACTTGTAAAATTTACCACAGTAAAAAACAAGGAGATGACACTCCAGCCCATGATTACGTGATTAGTCAAATAATTTTTCCTGTGTTTTTCTCTCCGTGTACGGTATCTTATAGGAAAAGGGTATATCCGAAAATTCAGCAGTACAAATGAGATACGTTGAACACTTCGATTATATCGTAAAACTTATATAAGAAAGATTAACCAACAGTGATTAGTGTGTCATATTTTTTGGAACACCTTGCTGAGGAATTTCTTGCATAATTAAAATTCAGGCATACACTCAAACTTGGGAAATTCGGATTCAATACCATGGACGAACATTTGTTTGAACATTTTGAGGAAACATACGGCCTGCATGAAAATCGACGACTGCAGGCAAGCCCGACGGTGTTTGTGTTATGCGCGAAGAGTCAGTACACCTTCGATACTCATCCGGAGAGGTCACCGTTTTCATATACGACGGTATCAATTTATCGGAAATACAACAAACCTCATCGGGCGGTGACAATTCTAATTGCGACGCATTTGGTGTTAAGACAGTCCATTCGATGATCACTTTAATTTGTTTATCACCTTTTTGGTTATCATCATTCGTGTATGAATAAATCAGCAACTCAACATTAAGACACTTGTGTCAGTTCGGACATCATCGTACTCACACTTCCCCTCCTGACCTCACGATTCCCAAAAGCGATAGATATTTTTGTAACCTTCTGATTTACTCCCTCGAATCCCCTCTAGGAGAAGGTCTCGAAGCTCTGGATATACTAGTTTCTTAGCACATTGGATTGACTGCGAGGTACCATCTAATTTAGCTGCATTTTCTCCACCATAATTACGTACCATTTCAAGTGCAACCTTTAAATCAGGATATGCCCTCACGGATTCTCGATTCTTCTAGTTGTTTTCTTGTGTCCAGACATCTTCCAAAAATTGTTCGAAGTAATTTCTTCCTCACTCAGCCAAGGATTCATTCGCTCAGTGTCCTTGTTTTTTTGTTGTTGTCAAAAATTTGACTTCATGGTTTATTTAAACAATCAACTCGGACTAAATGTTTCCATCCGTCAAAGTCAAATCAATAAAAATATTAACTCTTCATCTCCAAAGGCATTATCTATCCCTCAGATTACGATATGGTGAATGTCATGCAATTGAATTTTCATGAAGGTGTTAAACTTCGTTTCTCGAAAGAACCTTAAATTCTGTCTTCTCATCTGTTAGTGCAGCGCTGGGCAACCTCTGCTCTGAGAGCAAGTTGTGCTCCCAACCTCTATTAGGTGGACGAGCGCCCATTAGTACGGGTGATGGGCCTTGACAACCCTGGTCGTAAAGGTCCTTCTCCTATTGTGAAATCAACCGAAGTGGAGGTATCGCGTAAGAAAAGGAAAAGAGAGAAATTACGGAGAAGAAAAGGAAAAGCGGGGAAAGTAATTGAAAATGAAAAATTTTCCCTTTACATTCTCGTCATGTTTTTATGTATTTTGAAATCTGACGTTACGAACTTTCATTCAATTCAGGGGAGGGCTTGGTATGTATTTTCAAAGAATTTAAAAAGCACCAAAAAGTTTTGTGAAAAAATGGCGCCAAGTCGACGTGAATTTGATCGCCTCCAAGACAGAAACATGGAACAATTACTGAATAGTTGAAATGACACAGTAGGCGAAGTGATTATGATATAATCTTATTTTTTAAAAACCATGGAAATATTAAAAAATGCCAAGTTTATGCTGACAGCGTCAAATAGGACAATTTTCCGCAGTTTTAGTTCCGATTGGAAAATCGATTATTGTTAATAAAGGCTTTTGTCATTCCGGCTATAAGACAGTGCTTTACGGCTGCGTCGCTTTGCTTCGCGTCCACGAAACGCTGACTACGGCTGTTATGACAAAAAATAGTGGGCGTCAAACGGGCAAAAAAAATTTGTCGACCAATATGATTGTTGTAAACCTCATCTTCGCTAGAAAAGTTTTTTTCGGCCTAATGACAAAATATATTGTTTCAAACCCCGTCCATAGGAAATTGATTCGGAAAAAAATCAACTTAGCACGCCGGGCTGTTCGATAATAAACATACTTCGTAGGAAGTGAATCATTGACAAAGCTAGAGTTCGCGCGCTAATCGACAAAACGCCAAACAATTGAGATTTGATTCAGCTTAATATATCACAATTGGATTCCGCATACCTGACGTGTCCCTAACCTATTCACCAATGAACGTCAAATAGCATATCGGTATGAGGAGAGTGGGTACCCGTCAGTGTGATGGCGCGTTCATAAGCGACGCATGGTGGCACACTCACATTATGAGACACAGGCAAAGAGTGGGGGACGAAGATCATCAGTGAATAGTTTTAAATGAGATGTAGTGCTTATACATGATAAGATGTCCGTAACGACTGAAGTAATTACATAATTATCAATCGATGCATTCAATCAATAATCCACTTACGAATTTATGACTTGCTAGGGAAATGCAAAAATATACTTGTAATTTTGTACTATGTTCCCGGCAACGTAATGATACTCAGTGAATTGAAGGGGAAAAATTAGGCGCGCCAAGTTGACTTTTTTCCGAATCAATTTCCTATGGACGGGGTTTGAAACAATATATTTTGTCATTAGGCCGAAAAAAACTTCTAGCGAAGATGAGGTTTGCAACAATCATATTGGTCGACAAATTTTTTTTGGCCGTTTGACGCCCACTATTTTTTGTCATAACAGCCGTAGTCAGCGTTTCGTGGACGCAAAGCAAAGCGACGCAGCCGTAAAACACTGTCTTACAGCCGGAATGACAAAAGCCTTTATTAACAATAATCGATTTTCCAATCCGAACTAAAACTGCGGAAAATTGTCCTAGTTGACGCTGTCAGCATAAACTTGGCATTTTTTAATATTTTCATGGTTTTTAAAAAATAAGATTATATCATAATCAGTTCGCCTACTGTGTCATTTCAACTATTCAGTAATTGTCCCATGTTTCTGTCTTGGAGGCGATCAGATTCACGTCGATTTGCCGCCATTTTTTCAAAAAAATTTTTTGTGATATTTTAAATTTAATATTTATATGATTTTTTAAAAAATTGTGTGATTTCATCCATGCAGTTATTATCCCATGCTTCTATCTTGCGTTTAAATTGGCGTCGGCTTGGCGCCATTTGTTCACAACATTGTTTTATGATTTTTTTTATGTTAATAATTACCAAACAAATGATGCATTCAAAAGTATTGGTACCTGTTTTAAGCCTCTCTGACATGTCTTAGTTAATCATAGTAATTTTCCTCAACGAAATATAATTTAAATATTCATGTTTCAGTTTTTATTCAGTCATTCAAGTTGATCATTGAAAAATATTACATAAAAAATTTAAATTTGGAGGTAATATTTTAATTCAAATATTAACACTCGATTCCATTCGTTAAAAGGTAATTCACAAATATTAGGTTATTTAGGTAATTAAATAAAGATTAAAATGCTCGAAGATTGAAGCACTGAAAATTTTTAATTTAAAGGATTAAATTTGGGTGCAATATTGAAATTAAATATTAACAATTGATTCCAATTGTTACAGGGTCATTTACAAACATTAAATTATATGTTTAATTAATTTATGATTAAAATTTTCGAATTCTAAATATTGAAAAATTGACTAAAGTAAAATTTTTAATTGGGTTGTTATATTCAAATCATTAAATTATCAACAATCGATTTCAATTGCTAAAGAGTAATTCACAAATATTAGGTTATTTAGGTAATTAATTTTAACTGAACTAAAATTTTTAATTTGGTTGTTATATACAAATCATTAAATTATTAACAATCGATTCCAATTGTTAAAGGGTAAGTCACAAATATTAGGTTATTTAGGTAATTAATTTTAACTGAACTAAAATTTTTAATTTG
>NW_011887872.1:49164-56638 GCF_000806365.1 Fopius arisanus | reverse complement strand
TAACTGAACTAAAATTTTTAATTTGGTTATAATATTCAAATCATTGAATTATTAACAATCGATTCCAATTGTTAAAGGGTAAGTCACAAATATTAAATGACTTGACGCTCTTTGATTGGCTTACAAGCATGGGCTCCATCCTAGTTCATGCGCCACCGCTACGGACCCGGCTGAATCCCGTAAGCGTAGACAATTTCCCCTATACTTACTAGTTTTATTCCCTAGAACAACCCACCCAAACAGCGCTAGGGAATAATAACGCTCTCGAAATAAAACTCTTGAGAAAGTGAATTCTTATCCGTTGCTATGGAGTTATTTTTGTAATAATGTAATAAGTGAAAAAAGTAAAAATCTCATCAGAAAGATCAACCGCGATTTATATAACGTATCTAAGAATGCTTTTGCAAAATAGCGTGCGTTTGAAGGGGAAAAAAGCAATTGAAGTTTTTTTAAGGGGTTAGGGGCGAGTTGTTAGCTGAAATATAATACATGACAGCTCTCTGCCTGTGACATCACCTCTGCCTGTGACGTCAACTTGGCAGATACGCTATCGCGTATCTTGATTATTTTTTAATAAACTTGGCAGATCCCTTCAAATTAAAATCGTTCTTTAGCACCCTTCAATGATTTTTTCTGACGGAATACGCCTACCACCTTCCCGTGGTTTCCGTTAAACAGCATTGAAAAATGCTGGCCAAGAGTGGGAAAAAATTAAATAGATAAGAAGAAAAACTAACTTCGCAGAATTTAATTAATTCGCATAGATGACACAAGCAATCAATTTCTTCTTCCCAATTCAATTCAGGCGTCAGCAGAATATGTCTAAGAATTTCATCAGAATCATCGTAATCAGAAAATATTTTTGTCCATTTTTGGATTTTTTAATTTCTTTTTTTATAAATCGCGGCCACTTTGTTTCTCACTTTAACATTTGGTAGACGCTGTGACGAGGCACTTTTTTAGCCCCTCCCCAGGCCCCTAATTTATGCATTTTTATTTTTTGCTTAGGATAAGTTAGAATAATTAGGATTAAGGAACAACACGGAAACACGTTAGAAAACCTGTCACCGTTGGCTACCAGTCCCAAAATATTCCTTCCCTTTGTTCCGCGCTCTCCTCACCACTATACACACGGCCCGCAACAACATCGCCGGCAGCAAGGAGAACCCCCCCCGTTCCTCTCGTCGCCACATGCGCGGTGATATTCGCTGATTATAGAGAAATAGACGTTGTTAAGACATATTCTCCCGAATGAATCATTTTCCCCTATAACCCCTCTTTTTTCTCATTTCAGGCCCTCCCTTAATACCAAGAGTTTTTCCCCTGTTTTTTCAAATACTATAAATATGGTGGCCATCGCTGGCAATTATTTCATTTTATTCACTGGCCAAGGTCGCAACGCTTAATGGGACGTTCCCCAAAACTGTAACTGTGATGCCCCCCACGATTGTCTCCACTATGATGGTACCAGGACCCTTATGATTGGTATAATTATAAACTTTATTGCGTTTCTAACTCGAGTTTATGACTGTGTTCGGGGCTGCCTGGAGGATGCCCATGCTTGTGTTAGCGGATCCTTGGACTTGATTAATGAGGCTTCATTATACATCATCGCACATTCCAACATGTTTTTCCAAATTGAGTATCAGGTTTCTCTCTGCATCCACTTAGTCAATCCACAAAGTAAATTTTCTATTACACACAATGAAAATTCGCGATTCTTTGGAGGGTTTCGCCCGGACTTTAAAATTTTGAATGGATTATTAGCAGAAATCTTATATTGATTGCGAAGCTAATTGAGTGTGAAACTCGAAATTTCGAAATTTTTCATGGAGTTATGAGAATTATAACAAATAAATTAATCTATTAAGGGTTTTTTTTGTCAAAAAAAAGTCAATTTTCATTGAACGGATCCGCCTAAATTGTCGATTCAAAGCAATCAGAATATGAGAGCTACTGACATTTCACTTGACCCACCCTAGCGAACCCTAGAAAGTTCATCAAAATGTTCCATGACTTGACAATAGGATGAGAGTTTGGCGATTATTGAGGTGATAGGTTGAATATGTGGTGGCGGCTACACTCAACTGTCAACTGCCGTACAGTTGATTGTTGGGATTGGATGAATACTGGGGGCTACAGCTAATTATGAACTGCCGATGATTGAATGATGAGTTGAATGCTGGGGTCAGGTTAATCAGGGGGTAATACACCCTTATATTTTTTAGATCTTTATAAACCTAATAATTGAACCTTCAGTATAACTAACTTGCAAACATCATTTGAGGTTAAAATTTGGACCTTTAACTTTTCTGACCTTTAACCAACACCTACAGTCAATTATCAAGTGCCGATGATAGTTTCAGGGTAGTTACTGACAACTTCGGTTTTGTTTATTATTGGTGAAGTTGTCAACAGAATGAAGTGATGTTAAGAATTAGTCAAATTGAAAAAATTGATTTAAGTATTAATTTCACGCAGCCTGGCTAGCGGGAGTATCGCCTAGTGTTTAAAAACGGCCCTACTTACACTAGTATCTGTACTGCATCTGAAAAACTATTTCAGCCGATTTTAAGTAAGTGTCATTTATGAATTAAATTTCAAAAGGTTACGCAATTTTATTGAAAACTGAAGAGAAACCACTAATATGAAAAAATATTATTCTCTGAGCTTACCTAAATCAGTCAGCATAAAGTCGATGGTCTCGTTATTCGTTCTTAATGTCTTGACCTCGGTTAAATTGGAATGCATATAATACACCCAATATTCATGGATTATGCCATTCTTGTTCTCTGGTTCGGACCATAAGAGTTCGATTGATGAGGCATTTATGCCATATGCTGTCAATCTCAGCGGTTTACTTGGTACTAAGAAATGAAACAAATAAATGAATCATTAGTACACTGATACAAGAATCCAGTCGATATTACCAAGATTCGGTAACTGTTACCGAAGGACGGCGGTAAAAACAAGTGACCAGCCGTTGACCGGTAGCATGTTCGGTCAAATAGCCATTCGGTAATAATTACTGAATCATCAATAATAAATTGGAATAATATAGAAAATACACTAAACAATGGAGAGCGTCGTACCGATCCTTACAAGAAGGATGAAATTTCGTTAGATCCGATAACATGGACTCGGTATATGATGCACTTTCTTTGATATTTGGTTTTTAGCAATAAGTTTAAACAAAACCATTAAACTGAAACGCACTATTATCGGCTCTCAATTTTTTATGAATAATTTATAATCACTTGAATATGTACCTCATTTTGATAAAAATTATGAGGAACCTCATGGATAGTAAATATACTTATATTTATTCTATATAATTTTCGATTTGTGTTTACTGAACCGGATGATGATCCAAAACCACTAGAAAATTATACAAATTTTACACATAGGTTATCTTTAATTCATTGATTCATATGAATTGAAAAAAAAAATTCACCTATGCATTTTTATTAACATTAATGAATCAAATTAATACGGTGTCTTATAGGAAAAGGGGGTCGCCGACATTGTCTTGAACGGCAATGTCTTGACATATTAAAAAATTGGTTGCAACTTCATGTCGCACAGTTGTGTCGTTTTTGACTTTTTTTATTTTCAATCGAACAAAATACTAACGATATATCTTCTTTATTCTCTTTCCACTCTTTATTCATCAAATTGAAATTAAAAAAAAGGTTTATTGAGATATGTTCCAAATCCGATAAAAAATATCAGAAAAGTATAAAAGTTGGGTACCTAATGGATATTAAAATGTTATACTTTTCTTTGAGTTCAATTTTTCACAGTTTTGAAGCAATGTGTTAATTAAAAAAACAATAATGAAATTCTATAGAAAGTATTTAAATATACCATAATCATATACTAGAGGGGAAACTGAAATATAAGAAAGGGATACTGAATGTATATTTTAAATATGCTGCATTCATATTAAAACTAGCCATATAAAAATATACCCTCAATATCCCTTTTTTATTTGCTTTTTAAGTACTTTTTCTGTAGTTTCCGGACCTATCCATAATCAAATATGAACAAATAATGCTTAATTGAGACAAAAAAGACAAAAAAATTATAAAAATAGTGTACTGAAGGGAGGAGAACAATATCAAAATAGCCCATTCCAAATATATTTTTAATTTCAATTTTTAAGAGGAAAGAGTAAAGTTGAAAATTTTACTCGACTTTTTAAAATTTTGGAAAACTTTTTAAACAATAAAAATTTTAGAATAAAATCAATAGGAGGTCAAAATGATTTGTTTAAAAAATCCTTTTAAAATTTCAGGAGATTATTAAAATTGCACCAGAAAATTATATTTATTATCATATATTCAAAAGAAAGAAGTCAATCGGTTTTTTTTTGTATGTATTTATTTTTCGAGGCTAACATGATGCCATATACATATATGGTAATCATAATCGCTAGTGAAATGATTTATCTCAAATCAGCCATAACACAGTTCATTCCAGTCAATCACGGCTTGTGAACTTTCTTAATCCACATTTTCATACTCCCTGGTTGAGCACGAATCACCTCAAATGTGTCCTTTTTGACCTGTGTCCTTCGTCTTTCTCTGTACTCTAAAATTCGAAACAATATAAAGCAATAAGATCCACAACTAGTTTTTTAATGCTTACTTTTTTCAAAGTTGACGCAATGAGCTGCCTGCCTCACGAATTCCCACGGGGTGTACCTTTTGTATTTTTATTTTTTTTCAATTTTACGCAAAGTTCTCTCTTTTTTTTCATCAGTCCATCGAAATGGATATCGTGTGATACCGTTCACAATTGCGTCGTAATCACATGTGACTCGATTTTGCACGTCCGCTAATTTTCCTAGTGTTGTAATTAACCACTGAATATTACACTGCTTATGTTCAAATTGAAATGAAATAAAATATGCGGAGGTGTAAAAGTGTTTCCCGTCTATAAATATAAAAACTCAAAACCCTTTGAAAAATTGGCAATTTCAATGATCATATTTATTAATTTATTGACTGTTAATGTTACTTGTAAAATCCCAGGGAGTCGGTTTTGTTCCAATTTTTTGGTGCAAGATCCTATTCCAAGATTCCGCCGCATTGTTCGTTCGCCGAGAAGCTTTGTACACCGACCATTGCTCTGGGGGGATGTTTTTTATCCACTGATTCTCAAAATATGCAATAAAAAGAGTTCATTCGAGCCTGTACTTGGACATTATCAATTTCACTTTTGATTTTTTGGAACATGGGGACAATAAAGCGAGCACGTAAGAAGGCCAATGCCAAAATTAGAGGTAAATGTCTCTGAACTGCCCCTGAAATTTTTTCATCGTGTTCATTGTCTCTTCTCTTTGGTTTCCCAGATCTTTTTCTCTTCTTTTCGCGTTTAATAGCGCCTTTCGCATACGCTTGTTTTATTACGGCCTTAAAAAATAAAGGAATAAAATCAGGATAAAATAACTAAAAAATGAGATGTCGGTGGTGTTTAAGTGATAACAATTTGGCGGAGTGGCTGTGACACATTTCAGGTATTTGTAGTACGAATTCATATTTTTAAAACATCTCTTTTGAGAGAAAATTTGATTCTACGATTATATCGCTAAAATACAGAACATAATTTTTTTATACTTGAGTAAAATGAAAATTGCAAGGTCCAATAGAGGCCATGGGTACAACGTCTAATAGACCATTTTTCGCAGCCAGCTCGAAATCCATATGCACTCGGATTTCCATCTTTAGTTCTGGAGCTAGTTCCTCAAAAACATATTTGTACACAGACTTGTATGCTTCTTGAGTTTTTCTCGACATCAGGGCATGAGCAATTACAATCCTGCATTAAACCATTATGTTCTCTTTGGTAGATAAGAAAGAGTAACAAGTCGAGACTTACGTGATCAAATACGCATAGTTGGATTTCCAAAATCTGTAAAACACCAACTTTCTTTGGAATCGAGTCGAAAGTTCCATCAATAAAGGTTCAACATTTTTCACGAGGGATTTAACAAATTCTCTGTCGCCAATTACTACTGAAATGTCTCAATTATCATCCTTGAGAATTTCAGCTTTGAGTTGACCCTTTGGATAAGTCAATAGAGACTGATACTCAGCCTGCTGCAAAAAAGTCCCATATTCCTCGAGATTTTTAGGGTATGGTGGATTTACATGCAGTTTTTTTCGTCGCATGGTTTTCTCCTTTTTTGCATAAGCAATATGGCTCACCGTTGTGTGCCTATTTCCAAAGCAAAGAATTTTTTTAGTGTACGATTTACTGAAAATCCAATATTTACTAGGGTATATACACTGTTGAACTTAATTTACGTTTTTTCCCCTAATTCGAAAATCATAATAATGATTTCTGATTGGGCGAGCCTTGGTCCAAGCCTGGTATGCCAATAGCCAGTACTGGCCGGCTTTTGGTAAATTAAATGGTCGATCATTGGTCCAACGGTTGGATGATAACGCCGGGCCAATAATGGCAAACAATAATTGACCAAGCATTGGGATCATGTCGGGCCCAATTTTGGCCCACAATTGGCCCAAGACTTATTTGCCAAGTACCAATATTGGAAATATTGGAGAAAAAAAATTATTAATGCATGTTACGCTCATTTTCCTATTAATTATGCCTTAACTCATAACTCCTAACTCAACAACGCTTGAAAAAGCCGATTTTGTTAACTTAAAATATCCCGCCTACGGTTGGGTTTGAACTCGGAACCCTTCGCATACTAGCCCAACGACTTAACCACAAGACTATCGCACGATTCATATACTTGCAAATAAAAATCATTCATATAAATATCGCTGCTCGGGTCTCTCTAAACCCCTTGACTGGGGTGCGAAGAGCGCGGTTGAGCCACCAACCGAGCGCGTCTCCGGGTGGTGGATAGGAGGACGGCCGGGCGGAATAACCACCTCGGCGGAGGCCGGGACAGAGATGTCTCGACCTCTGTGTGGGGTTGGCTAAAAACCGGGTTAATGGGGAACATAAGGCCGAACGAAACGTGGGAAACCACAAGGGAAGCCGAAAAACCCATCGCGAACCAGCTCCTCCAAGCTACGGTGTATGATACCGTGCCAATGGCTGCATGGTGCAGGAGAAGTTGCATCTCAAACGGTTCCCTCGGATACCAGGCGACCTCTGAGCGTAAGTAGCCAAGCCCCAGGCATACACGGCTCTGCCTGGGTGATACCGCACTACCGTGGTACTCGTGGGACTTATATGGAGACCAGAACACAAAAAGAAACACAAAAACCACCTGGGACGGAAGAACCCCAGGGCCAGAATGCTGGACCTGGTGGAGAACAACCCAGGGGGAAAAGAATAAGTGGCGCGGCAAGGCGCCGGTTCCAGAAGGAGAGAAGGGCTAACCCAGCCTCAAGCACTCCTTCTGGGACAAACAAGGGTGAGGGTGGGGGCGAGGGAGTGTCAAGGGGAGCAGCCGTGAAACGGCTGAAACCCGATGGCACCCCAAGCCCCC
>NW_011887872.1:42970-46639 GCF_000806365.1 Fopius arisanus | reverse complement strand
ACACAACGGCTCACACGTAGAAGGGCACCCGACCAAGGGTTGTCCACAGGGTGGAGTCCTGTCTCCACTCCTGTGGAGCCTAGTTCTCGATGACCTTCTAGAGAAATTGAGAGAAGAGAACTTTCTGGTGAACGGCTATGCTGACGACATAGCCATTGTAGCCAGGGGAAACTTCCTCGAAACTCTAAGACAGGGCCCGGCAACCTTCAGGTAGTCGGGAGCCAGCCTATTACTAGGGTCGGGATAATCCTCTCATACTAATGAGTACCCAATTAGACAACCATTGTGAGCGAATAAGTCCCAGCAGTGACAATATTGCAGCCAGCCACGTGGAGTGGCGTGCCAGTCGCATAAAAATGGCTAACCCGTCAGGATTGGCGCTAATTTTCAGTTTCAAATTTTAAATAAACAATAAAAAAATTAAAATTTACAATGAAAAACCCTCAAGAATATATTTAGGAATTGGTTTTCGGTAATTATTATTTTCCTACCAAATAATGTCACTCTAAGTGTGAAAAATAAAAATTTGCCACGGTTATTTTCGGAAGATTCTATTATATATTATATTTAATTCCTGATGGTTTTTTTCATCCCAATTTTAACGAATCAAATGCTGGCATTTTCCGTCATGTGGTACAACTAAAACGGTTTTACTTGGGATATTTTTCGAATATTTCCTCGTTTGTTGCTAAGCAATGACAATATCCAATAAACAATTGGTACGCGTTTCAAACCCCAAAACTGTCATTAGAAAAAATGAAGTTCAAAGACTTTACCTCGACATGAGCAGATTTGGAGGAGAATCCTTGGACATTATTGATCAACAAATTGAAAAAAAATTGAAAATTGAAATTTCCTAATAAAACCGTTTTGCTGTTACCATATGAAATGTCACACATTTAATTGCTTGAAATTGGAATGAAAAAAAAATCCAGCCAAGTCCCCCTCGACCTTGAAAATTAATCGGATATTTCCCGAGAGTTTCGTTGCGTATTTTATTTTATTTGTTTCATTGCTGCAAATATCGTCTGGAGACAAAATAATTGTCAAGGCAGATTCCTCATCATGAAAACATCGAAAAAATAATTTTTCCTCATATTGCTGCCTATGTCGAATAAAAAAAATTACATTTAATATTCAAATTGATGGAAAATCAAAATTCCCGCTCGATCGGACGGTGGCCCTCTGCTGGTATCGGTCGAACCAGAGCTCAAGCAGAGAGAGATATCGAATTAGAGCAGGTAGTTTTGTTAAGTGAATGAGGCCCCTCTCCCAGCTCTGACTAACGAAGCTCGGGAGCCGCGTGAGCCTAATGAGCCCAGGTTGCCGGGCCCTGCTCTAAGAGACAGACAGATCCGTGCTGTGAAAATACTGGAGGAATGGTGTAAAGAAACGAAACTTACAGTTAATCCTGGAAAGACGTCTGCCATGATCTTCACCAGAAAATATAAAGTGGTCACTCTACGACCAATTAAAATTGGAGGAGTGGACATCGCTTATGCTAGTTCAGTGAAGTACTTGGGAGTAACTCTGGACACTAAGCTTCACTGGAAACAACACATAGCCACACAGATGGGCAAAACATATGCCTCACTCTGGGCTTGCAAAAAAGCCATGGGAAGGACGTGGGGTTTCAACCCCAAAATCAGCCTATGGCTATACAAGATAGTATTACTGCCAAGGCTCATGTACGCTGCTGTGATATGGTGGCCCAGGGTAAGGAAGGTTGGGACTAGGAACCAGTTAAAAGCACTCCAGGGAAATTTCCTCAGGGCTGCAACTGGGGCGATGAAAACCACACCGACCGAAGCCTTGGAAGTGGCAATGAACACACCACCACTTGATCTAGCGGTGCTGTACAATGCAGAGGCAACCGCCTGCAAGCTGATATGCCAGGGGGAATGGAATCAGTCGAGCGCGGCACATGTCAAGCTCGATATACTGAAAAGAAGCCCCCTGAACATAGATCAGGATAGAACAACCAGGAGGTACCTGATCAGGAAAGGTTTCAAGACCTATATACATGACAGAAAGGACTGGAAAATGGCAAAACAATCCCCAGGTAGTAATGTAATACACTGGTACACGGATGGCTCGGGCCGCGGACACCAATACGGTGCAGGGATATATGGGCCAAAAGAAAACCACAGAGACAGCTGGTCCATTGGACCCCTGGCCACTGTTTTTCAGGCAAAAATCCTTGCAATTAAAAACTGCATAGAGCTTCTCCTATCAAAACCGACCTCAAGAAAACATATATATGTCTGGTCGGACAGCAAAGCTGCCATCAAAGCCCTAAACAGACCAAGCACCGAATCGAAGCTGGTCTGGGAGACGATGGCAGCTATAGAAGCACTAGGGGCAACCAATAAAATAACTTTGGCATGGATCCCGGGCCACAAAGGGATAACAGGAAACGAGATAGCGGACCAACTGGCAAGGCATGGGGCGTCAAATGATGACCAGGCCATGACAGTGGGAGTCCCTTTCGCGACCGGAATATCTCGAATTAAAAATAAACTTCGGAACGAACACCAAGGGTGATGGGAGCAGATCACAACCTGCAGAAAATCCAAAGCCCTCATGCCAACCCTAAACAAGAAAAGGGCAGGAAAACTACTCAACATGAAAAAAGAGGAACTGAGCACTACAATCAGGCTCCTCACTGGACATGGTAGGTTTAGGACACACTGCAAAAACATGGGCATCGAAAGCGATGCCCGCTGCAGACTATGCCTTGAGGCAGACGAGGACAGCCTGCATATACTATGTAGCTGCCCTGCACTGGCTGCAACAAGGCTAAATTACTGGGGAACCCCCTTCCCTAGCATCAGCTATGTAGCGGATCTAGACGCCGGGAATCTATTAAAACTGGTGAGAAAAGCTGGCCTAGAATTATAGGGATCAGAAGGACAACGGAGCCACAATAGCCCAGTAGGGGTTCGGTGACAAGAGGGCAGCAAATGCCTATCCGTATTTTTAACCATAACCATAACCATAATATCGCTGGGTTTTCATTTATATCATTATTATATGTAAATTGCTTATTTTGTAGTTTATTTATATTGTGACATACACCGTTTTTTTTTTTTGAGAGAGAGAGCCGCGCCCAACCCGCGAATCCCACACCAGTGGAGGAAATTGAATAATTAATTAAGCAGTAGCATGAAATCACGGTTTCGCGATTTTCCCGGTTGAACCGGAGGCTACGCTAATGCGGTTTAGAGTTTTAGGAATTCCCTGGTAATTCCGGAATTAGCAGGAGATTAGGGAATTTTAGGGGAATCTCCGGTGGGAAAAAAAGCAAGGAGGTATTCCCTGCTGAATCAGCAGGAGATTAGGACTTCGTCAGGGGACGTTTAGTATCAGATAAGGGTTAGGGGGTCAGTTAATCAGTAGGAAATCGTGTCGGTCCTCAATCTTGTCGCGAAGAGGGATAGTATAAAATTATCATCCGACACAGACTTGGGGGTTATTCCGTTCGCGAAATCTTCTCGGGACGAACCGTCTGGCTGCGAGTGCCAGCACCCCTGGAAGAGGGATTCGTGAGGAATTTTATTTACGGGTTAGCGTTGGAAGGTCGGTGGGGGTGTTACGACCGACACCTCCCCGGATTGCCGCCTTAGATTAAGTTATTTAGGGTTAGAGTGTCCACGAATCCCCGGGGAA
>NW_011887872.1:32408-40645 GCF_000806365.1 Fopius arisanus | reverse complement strand
CGTGCAAAGTTTCGGGACTTATTAAAAAAACTTTCACACCTTAGTTACCGGCCCCTATTCCAAGCTTTCTGGCCATTAATATAGCGGTGTCACCAAAATGACCCTTAAATATATATATATATATATATTATAACTATATATATATATATATCATATTATATTGATATATTTTGATATGCATAGCGCCAAAAAAAGCTGACAAAAAACGTTACATGCTTTTTTTTAAAGGGATCACTATTAGGTTATATTATTATTGTCATATCATTATCGTCATTTTACCCTTGGCTGTCGATGTTTGGCCGAGGCTTGAGCCAGATTTGTCAGCCAAGGATCAGTCGGCCACCCGTCGGCCCAAACACGGGCGCTGAGGCTTGGTTCATGTGTGATTGGTCGGATATTGGCCTAACAGTGAAACACCAATGGTTGGTGTGTTCATCATTGGCCACGTATTGGCCCAATATTGCACCGCCAATGCTAGCATTAAAGCGCCAGTGATTGGCGTGGTTTCCATTGGCCACATATTGGCCGAATATTGAAGCACCAATGCTTGGTAACCTTTCTCTTGGCTAAGTGTTGGCCTAGCTTTGATGTGCCAATGCTTGACACATATACAATTGGCCAGGTATCGGCCAAACATGGAAGCGCCTATCGTCGGCGTTTTTACTCTTGGCCTATTATTGGCTTATAGATGGTATGCCGATGATTAGTTTGTCAATGTTGGTCCATACTATGGTTAAAGATTGGCGTTCAATGGATGGATTTTCATGAATTGGACCAATCTTTGCCCATTATTGAGTTACAATAGTATGTACGCCAGATCTTAACCAAGCATTGGTCCAATGATTGACGATTGGCAAACCCTACTTGGGATGGCCCTGTTCAAACCGCGGCCGCTTTTCGTCATCTGAATTAAATCATCATGAAAATTTTTTTCATCTTGAGCAAGTAATTTCGCTTCATGACTATGGTCTTCAGTGACAGTGAATTCTCCATTAATTATCATCGCTTGACCCGGACACGGCGCGTTTCCTTTTAGAGGTCGGCGATGGTATTTGCAAATAACTTTTCTAATTACACAAAAAAAAAAGACAACATGAGTTAAGTTTCACTTCCGATCTAGGGTTTTATACATTTTGAGTTAAATTTATGCATAAAATAACCATACATGGCAGTTTTCGTTGTATGACTGAATACGTAGCAATATCCCTCATGAATATTATTTTGCAGAATTTTACGTTTTTTCGGAAATCTATCTCCTTTATTTGTAGATTTCCCATTCCTTTTCCTCTTTGTCGTCAATCCTCGCTCCATAAGATCGCCAAGACTATTAGTTGTCGAACAAGTAGCTAAATCCATCCTTATTCGGCTTATTGGAACTTTTTGACGGTACGCAATGAATAAATTGATTGACAAAATAAATCGTTTACAAAAATAAAACAAAGGAAAGTACGCTCCATTCGTGAAATTTGAAATTAACGTAGTCATCATTTGAACCGGAAGCAAATAAGGATACATAAAGGACTAAGGTTGCACGTGCAGACTCAGTCTCAGCCCTAGAATTAATTATCACTAGGGTGTTCCCAGATCGAAACTCTCGCAATCGATATAATTGACACTTAAAATTATGCACATTATACAAATAACCGGAAGGCTCAATTAATTTTTTGCACTATTTAGTAAGAATGAGTAATAACTGAGTAATAATCCAAATAATCTTAAAATAATCAGAATGTTCAGTTGATTTCTTTTTATTCAATTTAACAAAAGATAAAGGACGGTACATATTAATTAAGTATTCAGGTAAGTGATCAACGTAAAGAAGACAAAAATTTAGTAACTAAAATCATAAACTCTTGATGGGATGGGGGACTTGGACAATTGTTTATAATGTAATCTTCAATTGCTTCTAAAATTTCCGGATCGATTCGGTTCCAGCCATCTCTCCGGTGGCTCTCATTAAAGGTAGTCGCTCCACACCCACAAGTTCTTCTAAAAAACGCCGGATTAATAACGATGGTCTATTGCGAGTTTTTCTCAAGATGGACTTCAAGGCTTTTTTCGTGATTTTTACGTCGCAATCATCCGAAAGTTTGATCTGGATAAAGTATTTAAATGGGTCAATCAACGTAAAATTCAGCCAAAAAAAATGATTGTAAATGAATAGAGTTTAAATGTGATCGTCAATAAATAAATTGAATTGTAAATATATTAATTAAATTAAAAAAAAATAAATTAATTGTGAAGTGTAAACATTTCAATTGGAAGAGTGACTTGTAAATATTATCTCAAAAATAGACAAATAAACTACAAAATCCACTCAAATTAAAATAAACAAATTGAATGCAATCATAAATTGATTCACTGATTCCTCAATTTATTCATCGGCTCACCAGTTCTGCGCAAGAACTAGAGGGTGTTGCTTGATCGTGTACTTGGACTTCAGCGACAGATAGTAAAGGATCGTCAGATAATCCAGGAGTACCACCATCTGCAACAACATCCTGGGACGGATTCTGGGATTGACTCTGCGGCTGACGATCTTGGGGCTGCTTTTGGAGTTCTTTGCGGGTTTGCGGTGAATCAAGAACATCCTGGGAGGGATTATGGGATTGATTCAGCGCGTGACGATCTTGGGGTTGTTTTTGAAGTTCATTTCGGGTTTGGGGTGAATCAAGAACATCCTGGGACGGATTCTGGGATTGATTCAGAGTCTGACGATTTTGGGGCTGCTTTTGGAGTTCTTTGCGGGTTTGGAGTGAATCAAGAACATCCTAGGAGGAATTATGGGATTGATTCATCGCCTGACGATCTTGAGGTTGTTTTTGAAGTTCATTCGGGGTTTGGGGTGAATCAAGAACATCCCGAGACGGATTCTGGGATTCATTCAGAGGCTGACGATTTTGGGGCTGCTTTTGGAGTTCTTTGCGGGTTTGGGGTGAATCAAGAATATTCTGGCAGGGATTCTGTGATTCATTTAAGGGCTGACGATTTCGGGGTTGTCTTTGGACTTCGTTTCGGGTTTACGGTGAATCACTGGGAGGGAGAGCATCGGTAAATGAGTTAGGGGCACCGTCATCAGCAAGTGGCCTGGCAAAGTCAACATTCTGAGGTTCGCCTTGAGTTTTCCCTGAAAATTCAAAGGGTTAGATGTGGTGTAGGTTTTATAATTATAGAACCCTGAAAATACAAGTGACTTTGTCACTGAAATTTAAAAAAGTTAATAACAGTGTTCAATGGAAAAATCTAAGGTAATACTCCACTTTTGCTACAAAAAATTCCATTAGAATTGTGGATCACTAAATAAGTTGATAAAAATTGACACCAGTAATAACGCACGAGTAATTGTAACATCATCCTCACTGGATGAGCTCTCCTTGATGAACAGTTGATTGGTTGCACTGATCGACGGTTCGTCCTCACTCGAGGAATCATATGTACGATCTTTTACTGGATTGACCCCATGAAGGAGAGCATCATCTTTAGATGCCTCATCTTTTTCTATTGGGGCATTGTTTTCAATCAGTTGTCCAGACTGCGTAAACTCGAACTTCTCCAGGCGACTTTTATCGTCTATTACAATTTTCAGAACAATAATGATGGTTTCAAAATTTAACCCCCTTGAATAGAATTACACTTACCGTCTCTCATCAATATCTTCACAATATATTTTCGACCATACACCCACCTCACTTTGAGTTTCGAACTATCTTCACTCCGTTCGATTTCTTGAAATTGAACAATGTCTGTTGTTCTCGGATGACTCCCAGTGTAAAGCACATAAGCGCACATTTTTTCAACTTTTTATGTTATGAAATATGGAGACGGTGCAAAATGACAATTGCAATCCACAAACAGCTGCTCATCACAATAGAGTAGGAGGAAATCTCATTAGAGAGAAAAATCACCTTTCGTGGAATGCTTGCATGCAAAAATGAAATATAATCGCTGTTCTTTATAGGTCTAGAAATTGGCCGTATATTTTGGATGGGCTATTTTGACATTGTTCTCCTCCCTTCAGTACACTATTTTTATAATTTTTTTGTCTTTTTTGTCTAAATTAAGCATTATATGTTCATATTTGATTATGGATAGATCCGGAAACTACAGAAAAAGTACTTAAAAAGCAAATAAAAAAGGGATATTAAAGGTATATTTTTATATGGCTAGTTTTAATGTGAATGCAGCATATTAAAAATATACATTCAGTATCCCTCTTTTATATTTTAGTTTCCCCTCTAGTATATGATTACGGTATATTCAAATACTATCTATGGACTTTCATTATTGTTTTTTTAATTAACACATTGCTTCAAAACTGCGAAAAATCGAACTCAAAGAAAAGTATAACATTTTAATATCCGTTAGATACCCAATTTTTATACTTTTCTGATATTTTTTATCGGATTTGGAACATATCTCAATAAACTTTTTTTTTAATTTCAATTTGATGAATAAAGTTAGTTAGTATTTTGTTCGATTGAGAATAAAAAAATAAATTGTCAAATGAGGCATCGATAACTTTAGCATTTTCTCTGCATTATCCATCAATCGGCAATATAGGTAAAATGTTGAAGTTATCGATGCTCCACTTGACCCCGTGTATAAGTAGCAACTTTACGATTTATTTTCATTGTTTTTCTGTTGATGAAATTTTTGAAATTTTGCACATGGTTTTGAAATGCCTTAAATAATGTTTTAAAAAAGTTTGCACTCGATTCTCTTCATTTTTCGGATACGTTCTGACCCCGCCAGAACATCCTTAAGGAACAAATAAATGAGGGTCGAGTGAGATGGGGGAATCAATGGCATGGATTCCTGGTGAACTATGTAATGGCCAGAGTTCCGGCAGCAACGCCAGAAGTCGCAGGGCATCCGCCAGTGTTACGTACCGAGCGGATTGATCTGGAGAAAAATCGGCGGCAGGTAAATCACCCATGGGGGGCTGAGCCACCCTGCTATACAAATGCGCAAGATTTGAATTTAAGCAATGATGTAGTCACTGTTGAGAACAGACACCATTAAATTTACTTAACTTTGATCTTGGGAAAGTACTCAAAGAAAACATTTATTTGTTGCTAGTTCCCATACGAAATGAACTGTAATGTTTTCTTCCAAGTTTTAGAACAACCTTAGCTTAACTTGCTGCACAGCATATAATGGAGAGAAAAGCAGGGGGCCAGTACGACGCCGCGTTCCGACCAAGGGGCTGCACTTTCCATCCCAAGTATGAAGACTAGCACACGTGCACGAAAATTGAGAGAGAGAGGCCACTGTGTATGATTCCTAAGAGGGGTTTGTCCCGGACAAACTTTTACAACCTTCGAGTGCGAAGGGTTAATTGTTAAGTGGCGATGAAACGCTTATCCAAAAAAATGTCAATGACACACAATCTCCTATCGTTGCTTAACATAATGAATAAAGAAGAACGATTGAAGATATGCTACTAGAATGCCCGGAGCATACCTAAAGCAGGAATTTCAAAATTTCGTAAATATCAGAGACCCAGATATAAGGTGTTCACAAAAAAATGACCTTAAACGTATAATATTGTTACGTATCCCCTTTCAAATCCCTTTAAACCATGTTCCGTCCGAAGGATGCCGAATGATCCTGGGTGAACGATAATCTTTTGTATTACATTGATTCGGGGATTCTCGGTGGAGACCTGATCCAAAACACACGTCCTGTATTCTCTCCTGACTGGATTATTAGTAAACCGCCCCAAACATTTAATCAAGTTGTGTGTTATGTATTTCTTCATTTCATCGGATATAACAATATTGTGTGAGACGTGTAAGGGGATTTTTAGAAGTCCCGGACACTAATCTCAATTTTGGATTGTAATCTTATGTCTGCCGCTCAATCGACTTGCCCCGGAAATTGCTCGATCTGTTCAGGCGTGTAAGGACTGGGGCCCGAGTGGTCAGGGAGTACGAGGCTTGCGAATAGGCAGCAGCACAGGGTGGACACGCAAAAACATTCCCGTTACTCTATGAGACTTCTTGGCATTTAGCATAGGACTAATACTGGTGTATGACCGCTCCATGTTAGACGGGACGGGCATTCAGACGCCTGATCATTCGAAGGGGTCAGTGGGGACGTTTGCATCCGGCGCGCTCCAGGAGAAACTAATATCTACGCTGTGACGGGGGCAGCACGTCACGGTGCACCTCCACCATAGTCGTGAGTCGAGAGTGGGGAGGAGTGCCTTAGGGGCCTGTACTTCCCACTCACTCAGCAGAACCGCTCCGGCTGGCTCTCAGTGAGCCTCGTCCTTCGCTCGCTCTCTTACCGGCTTCTAGCTACCCAAGACTTGCCTTAGCTGAATATGCTCTCTAGGTTTGAGGCTACTCTCCCGGTATGCTCCCTATGTGTAGAGCCACCTCTAAGGCTCCGTCATGTGACCTAGATTCTCGCCCGGCCTTCCCCTAAGTTTTGGCTGTGGTTACGGCTACTCTCGGTGATGACGTC
The DNA here is from genome assembly GCF_000806365.1 of Fopius arisanus. Taxonomy (NCBI): domain Eukaryota; kingdom Metazoa; phylum Arthropoda; class Insecta; order Hymenoptera; family Braconidae; genus Fopius; species Fopius arisanus. Next base: position 34,174 of record NW_011887872.1, on the reverse strand, counting down.
CGCGATGCCGCGATTGGTGCCCCAGGATCTCACATGAACTTGCTCTCGGTATCTCATTGCATTCACACTACGTAGCTCTAACTTCCCCTCTTTTCTAGTGTCGATTACACCTCGGATTTGACTCGCAGACCCTGGCCCCCTCTCCACGACCTATCATTCTGGGCTTCCCGCTACCGTTCCGTTCGTCATCGGCATTTGTCTCTCGCGGGTAGTTTTTGCTGATTAGATTATCATCTAATTTTACATTTAAGGATTTTACGAATTTATAGATTTTATCTTGTCGCGAAGTCGAGGTCCAAGCCCACTCGTCCTCTCTCCTCGTGCTCTTCTTTTCGAATATTTTTAGATTGACGATTTTGTTTTTACCTCAACTCCTTACCATCGTTTGAGTTCTTTTTGGTTTTTGTGAACGTTTGGGCCATTAAAAGTTAGCTAGCGCCCTCATTAATCGGATTGGAACTCCGGGAGGCGAGTATGGGAACGGGTGAAGATAATGTCTATCCTCAATCTCCGGGACGAGATCAGGAAAAGTGTAACAGATGATAGAGGGGAAACAAGTTTTGATGGTGTGCCAGTAACAATTAAGGCCCGGCCTTCTCGTGATCTAGTAACTTTTTGTCACTAGAATTCACTAGATTTTTATGAAATTTTTGCGTTTTACAGGAATACTAATTACGGGCGAATAAAGTGATCAAAAATTATAATTTCGGGATCATAAAATAGGTCATGATATGCGATATGTCGGCAATTAGGTCTGAGAGGGGAATAACCGTCGGGGAAGTTCAATTATGCGAAAATAAAACACCCTTTTTTCCACTGCACATTGCAGTATATATAGCACATCACTTGCCAAGATGGTGGCCAAATTACACTCGCGGAATAAACGCGATTTATGAATTCCAGGTACACAGCACACACTCGAGACCTAATTGCCGACATGTAAAATATTCTCACGATTCGTTTGGGTCAAAAACTGGAATTTTGTAACACTTTCTTCGCACGTAATTAGTATTCCCGTAAATGAGGTGATGATCTGTCAATTTCAGGGAATTCTAACTACCCTGAAATCTGGCAGATGGCGCCACAATCAACTCGCGAACACGCCGAAATGAGCTTCAGAGACGGACGTTGAAAAATGGGACCCCGGATGCTTCCAATGGGGTATTGCGCATGAGTGGGAGTGAGATTGCAATTTGTCTAACTGTCTCACTCCCTCCCGTTCTAAAACGGCCATCTCTGAAGTCTTATGTGTGCATTTATTTATGAGTAATTGAACTCCCCCGACAATTATTACCCTCTGAGACCTAATTGCCGACATGTCACAGGTTATGAGCTTTCTTTCGATACGAAAAGCATAATTTTTCATGCTGGTTTTTGTCCGTAATTCGTAATTCCGTGAAGCCGAATTGCTTTATTAAAATCTAGGGAATTCTGGGGATTCCGGGCTAAAAAATCGCCATACTTCGTAGATGAGTGGGAGTGAGATATTCACTACCTTAGCTATCTCAACCGACATATACTTGGCAGATGAGAAATTAATTATTTATTTTAATTAAGGTCATTCGATTGGGGATGGTTTGGGGATATTTTGGAAAGTTGTTTTAAGATTTGGGGGAAAATAAATGATTTATTATAAATTAATTAAGTTTTCCCGTATAGTTAGCAAACAAATATTTTTGCTTCCGAATGGAAGCATTGCAATCGTCCGATCCCGACCGGAAAAAAAAAATTCTAATTTTGCTTGGAAACGATGTAGAATGGTCTGA
>NW_011887872.1:0-28258 GCF_000806365.1 Fopius arisanus | reverse complement strand
ATCACTGAATACTGCCTTTCTTGTCGTTTTAGTGGACACGCTTATCCCTTGCGTAAAATGTAGATTCCGTAACCATGTTGACTCTGACTTAGTATATTATTAGGTGTTTTACCGACTCATTAGAATCTTGACTTAGCATTTGATTTATTTTGAGTTATTATTTCCAAGTAATGGTTTTATAACCTGACCTATGGTTGGGAAATTTGTTTGTTCAATAATTGTTTATATCTTCGTAATTTAATTTATGTCTTGTTATCAAGGACAGCGTGATCCTATAAGTAGAGAGTAAGTCGGGGTTGTTTTTTGAAATATTATATTTTATTCAGACGATATTTAATTTTATTAAAATTAATTGTGTTACCCGGCAGTTATTGAAATTATTTTTGAGTAAAAGAAACCTAGCCATTTATTTGCAATTTTGGCCGTGTTTTAAAAACGTCCTGGGGCCTAACAATTTGTCGTTTTGAGTTCGTTGCCGAGGGCTGCGTATTCTCGTTCCTTCTTCCGCGGAGGACGAAATACGTCACAATATGACATATTTTATATATAATTCATATTTGTTGAAAATATTATTACATTTTAAATAAAAAAGAAGTGAAATAAAAAAGTAATGTAAAATTTTAATAAGCTAAGCTATGCCGCAAAAAACGGTTATTCCTCGGTTAAGGATTCTTCATACCCTAGTGATTCAATTTTTTGGACGCGGGGGTAAGCAGTCCCCAATTAGCCGATGAAAAATAATTTAAGAATAAGTTACCATTCAGAACTGCTTGTAATTCGTTAGCAGATCAATGTACATCGTTAAAAACGTTTGAGAGTCAATGGTTTTTTTTGTAATAATTAATGAAAAAATGTCATGAAGCTACCCGACAAACTTTTGAAAAGTCCATCGAAAAAATAATTTTTGCACCCAATCGATTGCAAATTATTTGTAGAATAGGAATCTACGCTGCAAATCGTTTGATGGCTGATATTTTATTGAGAATCATCACATTTTTTATACCATGATAAGTTATACCAAATTCTAAATAATTGATTTTTTAATAAATAATCACCTACAATGGATTGTAATTTGTTAGTCGGTCATCGTACACCATTTTGTAACGTTTGAGAGTTGATATGATTTTTTTAATCAATTAATTATGAAAACTATGAAGTTAGCCGACAGAATTTTTATCTATCACTCGAAAAATAATTTTTTTCTAGTCAATTGCAAATTGTTTGTATTATTTAGGTCTCCGATGCTTATTGTTTGAGAGTTCACCCAGCATTGCGTGTGGACATGGGAATCATTAATTAACCTAGAACATAATTCAGAAATAATTGAGGGAAATTCAGGGAGTAGGTTTCATAATTCAAGGAGACCTCCTTAATTAATTATTAATTTTAAATAGATTATTAATAAAAATAAAAGATAACATTCTGCGGAAATCGAACTCCGACCGCTCGCGTCTCTTCATTATACAGCGGTATATTTAATTAACTCATTACTTAAATATACTTCTGTAAAATTAATTAATAACAAGTTCTTTATGATTAACATTCAACCTTTTTAAGCGAGTGTCGATAAGGAAGGAGGAACGAGTGTAAATGTGCGCATGCGCAGAGTTCCACATTGATGTAATTATTTATTTGATTAATTATCAACTCTCTATCAATTCCACAAATTATGAAACCTAGAGAAATCGATTCCCCCAATGATTCAACGTAATTCCCATGAAAAAAAAGGAAAAATAAGAAATTTTCCCTAACTATACGTTCTAATTAGAAAAATTAATAATTAATTAACGAGGTCTCTCCAAATTATAAAACCTACTCCATACATTTCTCCACATAATTTCTTAATTATTTCAAAGGTTAAATAATGATTTCCATTAATTAGTGCGCCAAGTATACGGCGGTCTATTTTTGTCAATTTTGTGCGGGGGTATAAAATTAGGCACCCTGACTTCGGAGCTCCAGACGGCCCTGGAAAAATGTACCATTTTGTCACTTTTCCTTTTACCGACCGTGTTTTTTTTATATGGAGCTTCGAAGTCTGCCGCAAACCGTGGGGGGGTAAAAGTCACTCCGATTTTCCCACGGTGAGAAGGCCGGGCCTTAAATCGAACATAGAATTTACTATAATTGAACAAATGAGATACACTGGGAAACTAGAATGATTGGAATTAAAATAGATCGAGGAAGCAATTCGTTGTTAATTTTTAATATACGTCACAAGTCAATGTTAGTCACTCAACAATAATTCAAAAACTCGCAGGTTGGCAAGAAAACATACGAATGTTATAAGCGCTCGACATTGAACCATCTGTTCTAAAGAATTAACACTAAACACAAGTTGGGAGGTGGTGGAAAATCACATGGGGAGTGATCACTTTCCCACATTGATCACATAGTCTAAATATACACTCTTCCATAAAATTTCAATTAGAAGTAAATACAATGCAAATAGACTAGACTGGAAAAAGTATGACAAAGAGATTGAAAAATACCTTGAAGAATCTCAATGTACCTCATCAGTAGAAGTATACGAGGAATTAGTCCAAAACATATTATACAAATTAGCTGATGCGGCGACGAAAAAAACCAACACAAACCTACGAAGTGCCTCCCCGTCAACTATTTGGTGGAACGTAGAATGTACAAATCTAAAAATCACAAAAAAACTTTTGTGAAAAAATTTTGCCAACTGGAGGTTTTATTGTATGATCATATTTTCCTAAAAAATATTCTCAGTTTTATTAACAAAAAAATACGTGAAATGAAACAGACGCCAATCATGTCGTTCACAAATCATATTGATTAGAGGGATGTAATGTAAATGAATAGAAAGGTCGCCATCAGAAACGCTAAAGAAGAAAAGGCCCTCTACAAATTGCCGGCATCAGAAATTAACGATTAAATTAACGATTTTGACAAAACTAGCGCCACCAACGGTAACTAGCTTCGCCAATCGCCAATTCGATTTTCGAAAAAAAGTCCACTTAGCGCGCCTGCTCTTCTGTGTATACCTCAAAAAATACACATATGGATAATTGAATAGTTCCTTGGAAGTATTCATGAAATTAAATGACGTCCAACGATCTAGATGAATGAATTCTATTCGACTCGGTTTTCGTAGCTGATACGTTTTGCCAAGAACTTTTTCGAGAAATAGTACCGGGTCGTGTTCGATATCGCCACTAAATTCATTGTCAACTGTTCGTGTCAATTGTGCTGCATTCAGAACTTCCTTACCGTTTGATCCATAATAATTGATTTTTCCGATAAAAATTTCAATTATTTTCAAAACGGGCTCCTGGAGGCGATAGGCTATGCAGACGACGTAGCGCTGCTTGTGTCCAGTAAGGACGGCGGTACGCTATCTTTTAAAATGCAAAAGGCACTAGATCACGTACAGCGATGGTGCACATCAAATGGCCTCAAGGTTAACCCCGGAAAGACCGAGATGGTGCTCTTCACTGGCAAGAGGAGATTGGTGGTTAAACCCCCCTCTATCTATAACACAGTACTGAGCTTCTCAGAGGACGTAAAGTACCTGGGTCTATGGATCGACAGAAGACTCAGCTGGAAAAAGCACATCACATGCAAACCAGTAAAGTCATAGGGACATACTGGGCCTGCAGATGGATGTTTGGAAGCAAATGGGGGCTAAGACCCAAGGTCGTAAGATGGATCTATACAGCCATCATGCTCCCATAACTAACCTATGCAGCTGTTGCCTGGTGGCCGGCCATGAACAAGGCCTGCCACAGGAAAACGATGGATAGACTGGGGAGGCTTGCTCTGCTGGGAGTTACGGAGGCGCTCAGAACGACTCTAACCTCGGCATTGGAAGCGCTACTCTTCATGCAGCCGCCACACCTCATCATAAGAGATGTGGCACTGTCAACAGCAGCCAGGCTGAAACTAACTGGCACCTGGAGGGAGGCTAAGAAGGGACATGCTTTGCTCCTCACGGGGGACAGGGTGCTCCTTGGCTCGCTGCCCAAAGGGGGAGACGCATGCAGAACTGAATGGCACCCTCACGAGAGGTTCAAGGTTAACCTAGGCACTGCGGACACACAGGCCTGGGTGGACTCTAAATGGTCGCCACCTCACGGGCTGGTCTGGTACACGGACGGCTCCAAGATGTGCGGCCGAGCGGGAGCAGGCGCGTGGTCCAATCGACCCTCCGTTGATAAGGCCCTTGAACTGGACCCACACGCCACCCCGCTTCAAACAGAATTAGCTGCCTTGAGAGCCTGCGCCAGAATTATACCGGCCAGGCAGGACAAGGGCAAGGTAATACACATCTACGCGGATAGCAGGCGGGCACTAGGGGCCCTACTTAAACACGAGAGTGGCTCCAGGTTGGTAAACGACTGCATAGAGTTGATGGATAAAGTTGCAACCTGCAACAAATTAAAGGTGTCCTGGATACCAGGTCACGCCGGCATACTTGGCAATGAAAAAGCCGATATGCTGGCCAAACAGGGATGTCAGGCAATGGCGCCGGTGGATGAAGACCACGTTGGCGTTCATTCAGACTACATAAAGGAAATAATCCAAAAGCGCGCGGACAGGGGAGTGGTGGAGAGATGGAGCTCAGGGATGGGCGCCAGACACACCAGATCCCTTCTCCGGGAACCCTCCAGGAAACTGGCTGACGAACTCGTGTCCCTAAGCAGGGTAAAGCTGCGAGCCCTTTTAGGGCTTATCACGAGACACTGGCCGTTAGCTGCCTACCTGGCGAGAATCGGCATGGGAGATGACCCTGTTTGCCCGAGATGCGGTTTGGTGGAGGAGGACCCCCACCATCTCAGTACAAAATGCAGTGGTCTTGATGAACCTTGAAGAAATCCCGACAGAGATGGGGATGATTTTTATGTAACAGTAAGAAAGAAACTTAAGAGGGAACATAGGAAAATTAAACGCAGAAGTTTCAAGAGTATTTGTAAAATCGTATCGTCAGAAAACAACTTATAAGAACTATGGCATATTATTAAAGCTTTTGAGTAAACGGCTAGAAGGGAAAGGTCTGCGGTTGTCAAAAACGAAAACTAAATGTATGATGTTCACCAAAAATAAATCCCTGACATTGTAACCCCTCCAAAGATTAAACTAGATGGTGCTGTGATACAAGAGGCTGAAAACATTATATTTTTAAGTATTATTCGGCGAGCGCCTCTACCCATTAGATGGTGAGCGTCTCTCCCATTGGTGACAGGGGGTTGGCCGTGACCATGCCGTCACCTGCACCCCATATATAACGAAAGTTATGACAAGGCTTCCAGGAATTAGCACGATTCACCAGATGATTTCTTATTATCCAAACAAGGGGACATCCCCAGCTTCAAAGGGTCCACTCCATTTGACATACAAGTTTTCTAATGAACAATAGCTTTTCCATCGTCAAAGAAAGTCCGCAATTTATGGGCCATGAACGTCAGAAAAATGCGTAAACATGTAACTTTTGACATTAGATGAACATTAATGAGAGAGAGGCCAATGCGCAATCGTCCCGTTTTTTTCCCAAAAACTTGTACCACACTTGGGGAGAAGAAGGGTGACACCAGGGTAAGGGTAGATAAATTATTAAAGACTAAAGAATGATGTGGTAGGGTGAGACCATGTTTCCGAACGCTATGATGACGCTGACGATGGCTGTCGCCTATTTGGGAAACCCGCCCAGCTGTGTTAAGGAGTCCAGGGCCGACGTACAGGTGTTCCGTGGGTGATTCCAAAGGGCTCCGTCGATTTAGACCAGGGAGCAATGGCTAGGTGAAAGGACTAATGCCCCGTAATCCCGTCGAACTGATTAGTGCTTGTAGGGTAACGGATGACCCGCAGACGCCGAGAGGTTCAGACTTGGGGGAGAAGACCCTGGGAGATGTCGAGGCAGTCGGAGTGAAGTGTTGGTGGCGAGCGGATGTTTTCCGAGCTCGTCACCAGTTGGGGACAATAATCCTCGATGGAATTACGATGGGTACGTGTTCCCAATCGTAGATTGGGATAGCGAGAGATTGGGACGTCTATGCGTCCCCGACTGGTGAAAGGGATTACTTTGTGGTTGCGAAGGGAACGCCTTCGGGTACAGAGACTCATCTCCAGGGTGAAACTGATGGTGTTGGGATGAATTAAGGGTTGGGAATGGAGTTGATTCCCGTAACCCCGATCGCGCGTGCCTCCATGGAAAGTAGCTCTGGTTTTGGCTGGCGATGAGATTGCTGTTACTAAGCATGCTCGAGTTGGGGTGGGCATTAGGTGGGTGACAAAGGTCTACGGATACCAAAATCGCATGTGCTTCGAGATGTTGAGCGCCATGCGGGGTGAGGTAATTCGTCGGTAATCCGTGTCCCGTTTGGGGTCGAGCCACCTTGGAAGAGAGTAAAAACGTGTGAGGAATGGCAACATCCCTCCGCGAATGGATACGCACGTAATCACCCACAAATAATTATGTATTTAAGACGCCGTTTGGGTATACAAAAGGATCAGATCCAAATCGGGCTCCGACTTGTGTTAGTCGTAATCATTGTAGCCAGCCAGATGACATAGTTAAAGTAATAAATGCTCATATTTAAATACCTATAAACTCTTGATGGAATTTATCCCTTCTAGCCTAGAACCTACAATAAATATAAGTACCCTCCACGCAGGATATAACAATTATCCCCAGATGTTAACCCGGGAAAAATCCTCTTATAATCGAGATTTTCATGTATTTATTTTGCACATATCTTCCTTGCTTGAGAGAGTAAGGAAGAGAGAAAGAGTGGTAGGGAGGGAAAGAGACAGAGCAACTGACGAAAAGAGTTTCACAGGTCTTTCCATGATTTTCGGGCTTACAAATATTCAAGGTTGTCATTCCGCGCATGCGCACAGCGTAGATATGACGTCACAGCAACTGGCAACGTATGCGATATATATAGATAGAATTGCGAGATCAAACGAGCCCGCGAAGCGGGCGAAGTTTGATCGAAATTATATGAAAAGTCTCGTTCGAAGATGATAATTATCGTAGTCATGCTTGTCATGCTTCATATCACAACGTTCAAAGTGTAAAGTATAAATTTGGCGCCCCGGCTCCCCTGGCGCCCCCTCCCTAGATGTTTCCTCATATTGTTTGTTTGACGAGTTAAAGAATTATCACGGTAAAATGAAGATGATAACGGGGAAAATTAATTGTTTACTTTGAGGGGTTGAAAGATGTGGTGGGCAATTATCATCTTCGAACGAGACTTTTCATATAATTTTGATCAAACTTCGCCCGCTTCGCGGGCTCGTTTGATCTCGCAATTATATTACAAGTCTCGTTCTCAATGATAATTATCGTAGTGTTTTAACGGCTGTGATAATTCTTTATGATGTATTCTTATAGAATAGCATCTTTTTTTTTTTTAAATAAAGTTCAGTCTTTCATATATTGATTGCTTTTTCTTTATTATTTTTATCAAAGCATCTATGAAAACAGGAAAAATATAGATTATCTTAATCAAAGCATCCATGGAAATATGAAGAATATAACTTAATTAATAATCGCACGAGCAAACTGGTCGTTAGGCGGTTGGATAGGTCTGTTGTAAAATTTAAAAAACATATCAGAGTTTTCAGACCATCCAGCAGTACGTCTGATAACCGAAATGTCCACACCACGTTGATGGGCGGCAGATACTGCGGCGTGTCTGGTGCTGTAAGCTGTAAACTTATCTACATCAACGCCAGCTTTGAGTAAAAAATTTTTTATCCAGTGACCGACAGTTTGCGCGCATACCTCTTTAAAGGGTTTTTTAGTTGAAATGAATAATCTCTTATCAGTAGGACTACGTAAGTCTTCGGTTATATGAATATATTCCAAAACTGCAGATGCCACACACAGGCCCGGCTTACTTAAGAAAAATGGTAGAATTAAATCAGGCTGAAAGGAGCCTGGTTTTGATGTTTTTAGTCTTTCCGTTATTTTGATACTAATAGTTGAACTTTGGATAGAAATGTTTTCAATATTTATTGCTGACAGAGTTTGCAGTCTCTGTGCAGTCGTTAAGGCTAACAGGGTTGCTACTTTTTCTGCTGCATCTTTTAACTTAAGGCCCTTGAGAGGGTGCATTTTTTCAAGGGCGGATAAAACCGGAGAGACATCCCAAGTCGTGGTATATTTTGGTGCAGTCGGGTTTTTCTTAAATACACCCTTCATAAAACGAGAAATTAACCCATCTTCATTAACATCATGAATTGCAATTAGAGACACCGCTGCATGTGAAGTATTTAAGGTACTGTACTTTGCCCCTTCAGTTAGTCTACTGTTCAAAAAGCTTATAATATCAGATGTACTCGGCTGGTAAATATCTAGTTTTTGTGAATGGGCGTAAGTCCACCACGCTTTCAAGCTGCAGTTGTACTGTTTGAGTGTTGATTCCGAAATGGAATTGACCATTACTTCCAGCGCGTTTTCTGGCACTCCTTTCCTTTGATACGCTGACCAGATAATTTTCCTGCCACCAATGAAAGGTGGGATGCCAGCGGGTGAGTTTGGTCTCTATAAGGAGATATTAATAAAGAATGGTTAGGTCGGAAGAGAATGGTTTTTTCAATTAGAATAGCGTTAAAAAGAAGCAGTATGTAATTAGCCGCAAATTATCAATAATTACAAAAACGAACTCTTACAATCGATTGTAAATCGTTCGCAGGTGATTGTAAAAAAGGTCAGAATGTTTAAGAGTAGATAGTTTTTTTATAAAAAATAAAAAACTTATGACCCATGTAGTTAGCCGCATTTTTTTTTCTAATCACTCTTAAATGATTTTTTTTATTGTAATCGTTTGCAATTCGTTTGTAAATACTCTATTCATTTGAATCGACGTTTAAGAGTCATTAGTCTGGAAATTATCAGCAATAAACGTGATTGCAAAATTGCGTGGAGGGGATAAGACTTTGCAAGTATGACGGCGCATGCGCAACTATTCAGAGGATTTTTCTGTTATACGCTCAAAAATAGATTAATGTCTTTCTCACTTTAATTTTGAAAGATTTCACTACGGCTGTCTTTTAATTGAACATTGAGTGACACATCGAAACCATTGTACTTTTTGTAAGTACATTAATAATTATAATAACTTGTTCACTAATGGGTGATATTTGGAGAACAATTATCGTTCGAGTAATCCCTGGTTATTCCCACCCAAGCTTACAGCTTATGCTGTGAATTTCATAAACCCAGTTAGGGTTGGGCAAAAACCTTGAATTCAATCCTTACGTTTTTTTGTTAAACAGAAGTGTTAAACCAATGTCTCATGACAAATGTTATGGGGTTCTGTCAGCCCATATTCTGCTATTCCCACCCAAGCAGAATATGGGCTGACAGAACCCCATAACTTTTGTCATGAGACATTGGTTTAACACTTCTGTTTAACAAAAAAACGTAAGGATTGAATTCAAGGTTTTTGCCCAACCCTAACTGGGTTTATGAAATTCACAGCATAAGCTGTAAGCTTGGGTGGGAATAACCAGGGATTACTCAAACGATAATTGCTCTCCAAATGTCACCCATTAGTGAACAAGTTATTATAATTGTTAATGTACTTACAAAAAGTACAATGGTTTCGATGTGTCACTCAATGTTCAATTAAAAGACAGCCGTAGTGAAATCTTTCAAAATTAAAGTGAGAAAGCCATTAATCTATTTTTGAACGTATAACAGAAAAATCCTCTGAATAGTTGCGCATGCGCCGTCATACTTGCAAAATCTTATCCCCTCCACGCACTTTTGCAATCACGTTTATTGCTGATAATTTCCAGACTAATGACTCTTAAACGTCGATTCAAATGAATATAGTATTTACAAACGAATTGCAAACAATTACAATAAAAAAAATCATTTAAGAGTGATTAGAAAAAAAAATGCGGCTAACTACATGGGTCATAAGTTTTTTATTTTTTATAAAAAAACTATCCACTCTTAAACATTATGACCTTTTTTACAATCGCCTGCGAACGATTTACAATCGATTGTATGAGTTCGTTTTTGTAATTGTTGATAATTTGCGGCTAATTACATACTGCTTTAAAAAGAGGATACCACGGTTGAGTTGGCCATAATGGTACTACAACGACCCCTTCGGCTTTATCATTGATAATTTTTCTAAGAGTGCGAAGAAGAAGAGCGAAGGGAGGGAACGCATAGAAATATTCATTGGTCCATTTAACCGTAAAGGCGTCTCCTGTGTGAGCTTCCGGGTCCGGGAATCGCGAATAAAATCTAGGACACTTCCTGTTTAATCTGGAGGCAAATAAGTCCACAGAAAATTTTGCGAACTTATTTTCGATTTGCTCAAAAACCGACTGAGAGATTTCCCATTCAGTTTCTGTTTCGATATTGCGAGAAGCTTTGTCTGCATAAAAATTTTCTGTTGAGGGAATGTAAGACGCTTTTACCCAAATTTTTCTTTCCTCGCACCAACTCCATATCTCCTTTGCTAATTTACTTAAATGGGGAAATTGTACACCGGGTGCTCTATTTATTTAGGAAATTGCGGTAGTATTGTCTACACGAGGGAGTATTTCGGAGTGTTGAATCTTTGACGCGAAACATTTCAAAGCAATGAAAGCGGCCAATAATTCAAGATAATTTATATGATGCTTCTTTTCTTCCTCATTCCAAAAACCATGAGCTGATACTCCGTTAGAATAACACCCCCAGCCAGATAATGACGAGTCTGAAAAAATCTCCACTTCAAAGTTCATTCTTCGGATTGGATTTGCACCGGTCTTAACGTTTTCTTTCCACCAGGCCAGATCTTCCATCATACATTTCTTGATGAAAATTTTGTTCTCATAGTTTCCACCATTGAATTTAAGAGATAAAAATTTTTGTCTCTCCAGGGTTTTACAATGAATCGACCCATAGGCTACCGCTGGACAAGCTGCTGTTAGTATGCCTAAAAACTTCGCAAATTCGCGGATCTTGTAACTCTTCCCAATCTGGAAAGATTCAACGAGTTCTGTTATTTGTTTTCTCTTTTTATCCGTTAACTTTAAAGAATATTCAACAGAATCTATTAGAAAACCTAAATATTTGCAATTTTGAGTGGTGATTAAAGAACTTTTATCATACTTTCTAAAAAAAACCAAGATGTTCAAGAAATTTTACTGTTTGCCTCATTTTGGATTCACATGACTTTTTCGTCTTATCTATAATTAAAAAATGATCTGGATATAATACAATTAAAAATCCCTTGGACCTCAGATAATTAACTACCGGCTTCATTACCTTTGTGAAAATGTATGGACTGGTACACAGACCAAAGGGAAGGCATGTGAATTCAAATAATTTTCCTCTAAATTGGAATCTGAGAAATTTTCTGTGACCTTTAAATATAGGCACAACAAAATAGGCGTCCTTTAGGTCAATTGTACCCATGAAGTCACCAGGGGATATTAGGCTGAGAGCAGATTTTATGTCTTCTAATTTGAAATGAGGAGGATCGATGTATTGATTTAATTGTTTTAGATTAATAATAAAACGTCAACTGCCATCTGGTTTAAGAACGAGGAAGAAAGGAGAAATGAACTGATTTCTGCATGGTGAACACTCCACAATCGCGTCTTTAAAAAATAATTTGTCGATTTCTTTTTGAACCTGATCCAATTGTTTTGCAGTAAATACTTGTTCCGCTGGGGGAGTATTTTGGATTGGCATTGCCGTAAATGGGATTCGATATCCTTGTAAATAATCTAAAATATATTTGTCTGACGAGATCGCTCTCCATTCCTGCGCATAAAAACGTAGGCGGCCAGCTGGTTTTTGTACCTGGCCTATTTCTTGGACGACGATTGGCTCGTCGTCTGATGACTCGTCGTTTTGGCAAACTTCTGCGTTGAGCTCTGGTAGGGGTTCTTCCTCTTGAACTGGAGGAAACGTGATTTTGGGCGATAACCCACCTGCTGTTGACTGGCAGGAGGGTTTTTCCAGTTTCCCTGCACTCGAGCTTTCAGAGGCGCTTTTGGTTGAGTCTTCTCTTTTATTTGGGCACATGCTTTTTCTATCTCCTTTGCATCCTTGACTTTGTCCTTTAAGTGATTTCCGTATAGCCATTCATCGGAAATGACTGCATCCACTGTTGGTTTAATAGATTTGCTTAGCTGAGGGGTGATGAAGGACTTACGAACTATTGATTGTTGATGGAAAACTTCTGTCAGGATCTGTCCAACGTGACTTAGGCAATCGGTGAAGGCGTCTTCATCTAGACCTTCTTCTGGTGGGTCTAGGAGCATGGAGACCGCAGCACCCAGGGCTGACAGAGCTGTCCCTACATAATTCTGTGTCTGTAAGAAATGTTGATCTCGCTTTTTGGCAATTTCAGACAATAGCGGGACAATCTCGAGGTTAACTTTTGGGGCCTCTGTGAATAGATCGCCTTTCCGATTATATAATTGGAGAATATCCTTCTTATTCTTGTCTGGAAGGCCTTGCTTCAGCCATTTCGACCAGGTGTTTTTAAGCTCTGGATGATATTTAATATCTTTGTATTTTAATTCATCCAGATCAACACCGAGAACTTTCAGGATATTGTCCTGTGATGTAGTCTCATTTGGCACATCTTTTTCTTGACTGACAGCCCCATCAAATGGGTTTTCTTCGGGGTTATTTTCTTTATCCTCATGGTCTATAAGTAAAATAAAGAAAGAACGAATGTACCGACAAGTCAAAAGAGGATCAAAGGTGTGTAACGAAAGGTGAAGAGAAAAAAAAGATAAAACAACACTTATTGTGTATATTAGTGGCGTATGGCCACTAATTCTCGGATCTTGTGTGGAAATCCGAGATTTAATAAGAGCACTGTGTGAGTGCTGATTCTCGAAATTCGTGTGGAATTTTGAGATTTTTCTTCATTTTTTTTTTTTTACCTTTCAGTAATTCATCACCCTCTGCTTCTTTTGGCAGTTGAGGTTGCACATTTTGGCGGGCCAGAAGTTCCACTACTTTAGTGAGGTTATTCATCTGTGTTTGTAGATCATCCAATTTTTGGTTCTTATTTCGACGACGATCTCTTGATCGTGACCTCGACCTTTTCTTCTTATGGTCTGGCATTGTTCTACTTTTTTTTTTTGTTTATAACAACTTCTTTAAAATAATTTTTTGGGGAGAATACACAAAAGAACGTGTCGATACTTCGGCACAACGAAACAATATGAGGAAACATCTAGGGAGAGGGCGCCAGGGGAGCCGCGGCGCCAAATTTATACTTTACACTTTGAACGTTGTGATATGAAGCATGACAAGCATGACTACGATAATTATCATTGAGAACGAGACTTGTAATATAATGGGCTTTCGGAGTAGCGGTTCTCAGCGCGAAAATATATTGAGAGGTGGAATCGGAAAATCGCGTCTACCTTCTAAAATATAAGGGATGGATGAAAATGTTTTAGATAAATTTTGTTTCATATTTAAGAATAAAAATTATGGAAGAAAAAAAAAATTTTTCATCTATTGGATTAGAAGTTACCCTTCCTATTTCATAATAATTTTTTAGATTGAATTATGTTGTTATTTTTAAATATAATGACTCAGATTTTGAACGGTATTTAAATATAATGACTCAGATTTTGAACGGTTGTAGGAGTTAAACGGTACAAAATAAGGATGAAGTGCTTAATATGTTTCTTATGGGGAACGTTTTGCTCTTCAAATTATATTTGACCTTTTTTTCTGCATCTAGTGTAGTTTTCAAGTTAATCGCGAAAAACCCTTTCTGAGGGTAGTTTTTAATTTTTTTCTCGGAATGCACAAACTTAAATCACTTAAAATTACTTGCCCGTTAATCACACGACCAAAACATACATTTCTATACAAAAAGCGTTTTGGATCGAAAGAACACATGTTAGACCTAATTTGCCTGGACTATTTAACTACAAATTCTGTAACAAAAAACCATGCCCTACTTTATACAATTGTGGTGCAAAAAAATACTGAAGTGTCATAACCTCATCAATTTGTTGACTTTTTATAGTTCACCCCTTCTTTACACACGCACCTCAATCCTGCACGCGCAATACGCGATGGGTTTCAATGTACGTTTCGCGCTGTCAGGAATATGAATATTATAATCTTTTTCTCCCCAGCGGGAGCAAAGTACACACTTCCCTCCCGCGCAGCGAATTCTGACTTTACTTCTTGTTACGTCAAGACGTACAAAATTATTGTTCAATCCCATTGAAAAAATGAATTTCCAATGGAATTTAGCAATAACATTAAAATGCAATAATTTATTTTTTTTTATAAAAAAAATGGGAATTAATTGAAAATTCCAATACTTGTTTTACAAAGGTAAAACAAGTAGAAATTCAAATATGAGAATGTTCATTTAACATTCTCATATTAAATAACGAAAAGGAATGCGTTACCAAGGGGCCTTATCACCCTTGGCATTGCATTACACTTAGAAATAGTCATACGACTGTCTCCAAGCGGATACCCCTTACCCCATACTCCAAAATCCTCCATCGGCCTCCTCTCGCACCAACGAATGCGTTACGCAACCCGCCCCCTTCCCAATTCCCTCGCGCCCACGCTACTCGCGTGCCCAATATCCCATCCAATACTTATTCCCTCTCCTAAGAAAAATGTATGGGCACTCATCAGTGCACCATATTCCCCCACCCCCATACAATTATTAATTCGTTTATGAATTAACATACACCAATTAATAATGATCATGAAAAGGCGTTGTCCAGCGGACGGACAGCAGAGAGAAAAAGAGAGTCACTCAGTTCAGTTCCGCTAAAAAGTCAGTAAGAAAAAAAGGAAAAATCAGTGCAGTTCCATAGAGAAATTTCACATTCACGCAAGGATTAATCATTTATACCAAGGAAGTATTCAGTCAAGAAAAAGGACCATCCACACTAAAAAGGAGGCACCCAACAATATTCATGCAAGACTAAACATTTATACCAAGGAACAACACACACATCCAGGAAGATACGTTGACATCAG
The DNA here is from genome assembly GCF_000806365.1 of Fopius arisanus. Classification (NCBI taxonomy): domain Eukaryota; kingdom Metazoa; phylum Arthropoda; class Insecta; order Hymenoptera; family Braconidae; genus Fopius; species Fopius arisanus. The sequence goes on along the minus strand of NW_011887872.1, from coordinate 13,287 downwards.
AGAGGTATTAAAAAACAACTAAAAGATCCACACTGAAGAAAAAGAGGGGAAGAAGCAAGGACCTCCAAAAGGGAAATCTCAGAGGTCTGCTAGAGCAACGCTTTAGATGAGTTTATTTAATATTAAAGGTTTCTTTAAATATAATATATCAAATAAAATTCATTTAAGGATGGTCAAACAAAAAGGAATAAATTGTATTCATTAAAGGGATAAAATATAAAAAGGAAAAATAAATTCCGTTAAAACTGTCAGAGAATTATATTGTTCACATTTAAGAACGATTGTTCTCAAGGAAATCGCTCCTCATCAAGTTAAAGTTCTAAATTAATTTAGTTCTTGAATTTAAAAATTTAAATTGATAGGATCGGTTCCATTGATTTTCCATTATTATCATGTATAATAAATAATTAAAGTTCTGAAAGAAGATTATCCATTTCTTATTTAATTTCTCTCGGCATTTACTCCGATCCCAAGCTATTTCCGAAAGGTAGGCTTAAAACAGGAGAACATAATACGCATAGTTTACATTATTTATTTGATAATCACTATCAAATATTTATTGAAAACGTGTCGTAACATCCTACACCGGGGAGAAAAATGATGTTCTCACCACGAAAGGTAAAATAAAGAAGGCTTACCCACGCGCTTACCAGAAAAGCAATATACTATTGAATATCCCATACAAACATGTCACATATTTGCTAAATCCTTCAATTATTTCTCGGGACGATGTAATCACCTGATATAATAGAATAGTATATCGGCTCGGGTGGTAATTCTGCACGTGGGTAAGCCTTCTTTATTTTACTTTCCGTGGTGAGAACGTCATTTTTCTCCCCGGCGTAGGAGCAAAGTCAGAATCCCTACCGCGCAGCGGGAGGGAAGTGTGTACTTTGCTCCCGCCGGGGAGAAAATCGACAATTATCATATGAGGATTCATAAGAACGCGGAACATACCTCCAAATCCATTGCGCATCGCGCGTGTTGGATTGAGCTGCGTAGTATTATTTTACATTATAACTATATAAAGTAGGGCATGCCTTCTTGGTATGGATTCGTAGTTGAATTTTGGCTCTACATGCCGATATTTTTGTTTGCAATTGGACGAGCTCAATTGACACGGTTGACATTCTCGGCATCAAACCTAAAAAAGTCGATAGCTTTTAATCAACTTATTTATGTTCCTGATTGAACTGGCCGTAAAAATTTGGATATGTTGTTCAGGGCACTTTTACGCATATACTGGTATATTTTCATGGACTGCTGAATCAATTAAGGATGTTCTGTACATACAGTCAAAACAAAAGTTTATAAGTCTTTCTATAATTCGCAATATCTATCGCGATTCATTCTAAATTAATATTGCAATGCCTGAATTAGTTAAAGAAAGAGCCATAGAAAATTATTCTATTGTATGTAATTTTATCAATAAACATTATATTGTTTAAACAAATCTAAAAAAAATTTAGTCAATCGTCATGAAATTTTTACGAAAGGGATTTGCCAAGTTTACTGAAAAATAGTAAAATAACAAACGTAGCATTGCATATAACTGTTATTCAATCAAGTGGAGGGTTTGGTACGTATTTTTTACATTATTTTTTAATAAACTTGACAGATGCATTTCACTTAATATCGCTCTTTAACCCCCTTCAATGATTTTCCCTGGCGGAATACGCCTGCTACCTCCCCGTGGTTTCCATTGAACAGCATTGAAAAATAGTGGCCAAGAGTGGAAAAAATTCTATTGAAAAAAAAAAACTAATTTCGCAGGATTTAATTAATAAATAATAATTTATTCACGTAGGTGACAAAGTCCATCATTTCCTTTTTCCAAATTCAATTCAGATTTTAACAGACCATGTCTAAAAATTTCAACGAATCACACATCCTATTCTGAAAATATCATTGTCCAGGTTTGGATTGTTTAATTTCTTTTTTTTTATTCATCAGGGCGGCTATTTTTCTCACTTTACCACATGACAGACGCTTCATGGGACGTTCCACAATACTGTAACTGTGAGGCCCCCTACTACTGTCCCCACTATGATCGTACTACAGCCCTTACAATTGGCACGGTTAGAAACTTTACTGGATTTCCAATACGTGTGTATGACTCTGCTTCGACCTACCTGAAGGTTGCCCACGAACTAGAAAACTATACTGTGCCAATATATTTCGATACTATAATTCTATTGAGTGGAAAAAGTCATCACAATCAACTAATCACTATTTATCATTTTCATGAATTTAAGAAACAGATGAACCATGTAAATGTCATTCGCCGTTTTTCTGAGGAAGATACTTATTGTTTCGTTTATTATTTAATAGGTTTGGCCGAACGAACAGTTTTTAAAAAACATTGTTCTTTTCCGCAGACGAACTTTTCTGTTTTCACTGAGCGTTACGCCTTCCTAGTGTAGGCGTGCATATTTCTACCACAGCCTCACTTGCGCTTTCTTCGAGTTACCCTGCGCTTCTGAAAAGATTTCGAGCTGACTGTACCCAAGCCGGGTGACCGCTTAGCAACACCGCTTGTTCAAAAATGACTGCGCGGAAGACAGAATATCCTTGTAGTCAGTATCACAGAAAAGTACACTAGAACCCTACACTATCGGCCGTCTGTACTGTTGAGTCATTCCATGGTTTCTGAAAGCCTTTTTCTTTCTTTTTCAGAAATTTTAGATTCTGAGGTTCAACTTTAGTTATGTTCATATCGTGAATAATCAAATTTTTCGAAATAATTGACACATCCTCTCGGCCACATGTACATACACAATGTACAAATCTCGTATCATTTCGTTTCCGGAGAAGTTAGTAAATTGAAAAATCGACTGTTTGGAAAACTTCTATTTAGAAGTAAAAATTACCAAAATTGCTGGATTTTATAGAGAATTAAAAGAATTTCAGATCATTTATCAAAAGTCGAAGTAGACGGAATACTGGAAAACGGGAGCACCAGGAATCATACAAAATCATACAAAATTTCGAAATAATTGCTCTTTGAATAAAATTCAGTTCAAAATGATTTTAAAAAATCTTATTCAGTGAGCCTAGCAATGCTGCATTAATAAATCACGTATTGAAATTTTGAAATTGTATAGGTAATGAAACCAAATCGATAGTTCTCATTAATCTTGACGATCCGTAAAATGAGAACGACGATGAATGAAGAATTTTGTTACAAATCAAACGGGAAAAAGGGAGAGCAAGTATTTAATGGAAAAGCATCAATGATGTCGCTGATCTGATCTGATTGACAATAAGACTTAAAAAATTATCTGTTTTGAATTTTACAAATTTTTCTTATCACACGAAACAAAATTAATAAGATTTTGGAATCTCTAGCTCTGGTCTAGCTTTAGCCGGATGGGCATTGTGACCCCGGCCCCAGCGAAAACACAGAAAGACAATTCTGTAGAAAATTTCAGATCCACCTCTTGATTATGTCGCGTTTGATAAATATTCAATTTCTAAAATAAGAAAAAGGTCTTAATAAAATAAAATCTTTACTTTGATCGAATATTTTGCGAAGTCAAGCGATCGCTTCGCTCGGATAAAAACGCGTTTTACCGGCCACAGTGCCATAAAATAACATCATAGCCACGGCGAAAAAGTGATTCTGACTCATGCGCGTTATGATCCTCGTCTCCGACTCGGACTATAAAGTCGCATTCGTCAGATTCCCTTTTTGCGTCCTAGGTGTGAAAAATACTATTTCCTGCTCGGGGAAAAAATTAATCGGATGTGAAATATCAAACCAATTAATTTTCGTTATTCAACAATTTCCTAATTTTCATTGATTCAAAAACGCTTATTATGAGGCGACTTGGAATATATTTAAAGTGAAAACTATCAGCTCTGGGTCAAGACTGGGTCACAGTCCCCAACCCAGAGTTGTCTTTCTCTTTATTTAATTTTTTTCAATATCGGGACATAAAAAATAGGGGTGAATAAAAAGAATCATTTAACCACTTGAATGATTCTAGGGTCACCTAGACATGAGGAGGGGTCTTGGCATATATTTAAAGTGAAAACTATCAACTCTGGGTCCACACTGGGTCACAGTCTCTATCCCAGATTTGTCTTTCTCTTCATTTAATTTTTTTCAATATCGGGAAATAAAAAATAAGGGTGAATAAAAGAATCATTTAACCATTTGATTGATTCTAGCGCCACCTAGTCGTGCGGAGGCGACTTGGAATATATTTAAAGTGAAAAATATCAACTCTGGGTCAACACTGGGTCACAGTCTTCATCCCAGAGTTGTCTTTCTCTTTATTTAATTTTTTCCAATATCGGGAAATAAAAAATAGGGGTGAATATAAAGAATCATTTAACCATTTGAATGATTCTAGGGTCACCTAGTCGTGCGGAGGCGACTTGGAATTTATTTAAAGTGAAAACTATCAACTCTGGTTTGGGGACTGTGACCCAGTCTTGACCCAGAGTTGATATTTTTCACTTTAAATATATGCCAAGTCGCCTCCGCACGTCTTGGTGACCCTAGAATCATTCAAATGGTTAAATGATTCTTTTTATTCACCGCTATTTTTTATTCCTCGATATTAAAAGGATATTAAATAAAGAAAAAGACATCTCTGGGTAGGGGACTGTAACCCAGTGTTGACCCAGAGTTGATATTTTTCATTTTAAATACATCCTGAGTCTCCGCCGCACTTCTAGGTGACACTGGAATCATTCAAATGATTAAATGATTCTTTTCTTTCACCCCTATTATTTATTCCCCGATATTAAAAAGATATTGAATAAAGAGAAAGACAACTCTGGGATGGAGACTGTGACCTAGTGTTCACCCAGAGTTGATATTTCTCACTTTAAATAGAATCCAAGTCGCCTCCGCACGTTTAGGTGACCCTAGAATCATTCAAATGGTTCAATGATTTTTTTTATTCACCCCTATTTTTTATTTCCCGATATTGAAAAGATATTAAATAAAGAGAACGACAACTCTGGGATGGAGACTGTCACCCAGTGTTCACCCAGAGTTGATATTTTTCACTTTAAATACATTCCAAGTCGCCTCCGCACGTCTAGGTGACCCTAGAATCATTCAAATGGTTAAATGATTCTTTATATTCACACCTATTTTTTTTTCCCGATATTAAAAAGATATTAAATAAAGAGAAAGACAACTCTGGGATGGAGACTGTGACCGAGTGTTGACCCAGAGTTGGCATTTCATCCCTCAAACAATTGTTGCCACCCTTCCCCTTATTTTAATACACCTCCCGTGTTCGCTCTGAACATACAGTTATCCCCAGAATTGTTCAGCAACATTGCTACCTCGTTAATGAATAAAAATCATCTGTCTGGGTTTTGGATTTTACCCAGAGCTAGCACATTAGCGTTCAAACATATTCATTTAATTATCCACATCCTTCAACAATATCATTATATGCTTAAAATGACTCAGCAACAATCGGAAAAAGATCATAGTACACCCTGCGTTTAGATCTCCCCCAAATTCACCATTTAACCTCAACTCTGTGTTTTTGCCTAACCCAGACTGGGTTGCTGGACACAACCCAGAGTTGGACTCTGGGTATGAACCATCAGGGTCGAAAGTGATAAAAAAAAATGTCACCATTAGAATTTGCCCCAATCTAATGGTGATATTTTTTCTTTTTTTTCCCCATTCTAATTCCCGAAGTTTAATCCACTGTCAAAGGATAAATGTTTGTCAAGGTTTAAATTACGTTTGAGTAGCTCGACTTGAAAAATAAAAAAAGTCACATTTACAGATTTTCATAAGCTTCTGGTGACATTTCGGGTTTTTTCTTACAAATGTGTAATTTGTGAGATATACAATGTTCTTTCAGATATGTAAAATATATGTAAAAAGTTAAAATGATAAAATCATAGTCGCTCCCGCTTGCATCAAAGTGTCACAAGTATTAGTTTTCCCAGAGTTCATATCTCAATGTATTTATGGATGCTTGTAATATTTACGTGAAAAAGTTGTTGCTAAATGACCTATCTAATATTAGACGATAATAATTATATATGCAGTAATGTGTAGCTTGTTAATGGAAATATTGAATGACAATATCAAGATGCCCTATAAGACATCTGTCGAATATGAAAACGACATAACCCCACTGGTTCGAGATGGATCTGCAATTTTAATCACAAACTGTATAACTTTGACCATATAATCCTGTAATCTCCTGACAATCGATGAACTGCAGCAATAAATAGATACGAAAACTTTATAAATCCATACAAAAAATGATGAACGACAAATCACGTCTCATAGTCAATCTAATGTCAAAAATAAATCTAATCCTGAATCTATTTGATTCGCGCAAAAATAGTTACTTTCATAGTCCAATATATGATACTACGTTTTGGAACATTCTGATCAATAACGATTTATAACTTATTACGAAGAAGTTTATTTATAATAGCAAGGATTCGTGAAATAATTCTCTTTTTTTCAAGTTTAAAAAATTATTACCTGCGCTGTTAGCATTATCATCATTGGAAAAATGTGCAGCGAACCTCTGGCCACCTTCATTCTGAGCGAAAACTATATAATTGGTCAATAAAAGGGCTATAAAATACTTCATAGTAATGCTGCATTGGGAAACGCACGTAATCTTTGTCTGCGACATTTTTGTCTCCTTACACCTTTTACGTTGAACCAATATATCCCAAAATTGAATCAACGTAGTCTTCCTTTACCAATAATACTGTTTCTTAAATATTCTCGAGTTAAGAACCTCTGATAATCTCCGACGTTGGTGTATTTTCTCATATCTCGTTTGATTTTATTTTCATTGAGTAACAATCACTGACCGTCTCTGTTCGACAATCCAAAAGACACCAAGTGCTCCAGTATAATTTATTATTTCTCCACTATAAATACGTACGTATTTTCAAAAAGTTCACTTTGTCCACTTTAACCAGTTTCGTCCTGAGAGATTTTAAATTATTCTCCATGAATTATGGATATTTCAGTTCGATAAACCAGTAATTAAAACGTAGGAGCAGTAGTTTTGACGCTGGTATATCATAATGGATATATATTATTATTATAGTATTCCAGTTGATGTAAACACAAATGTCATGGAGGTAAAAATCCACTGGAATAATGTTAACCAGTAGTCGTCATAGTTTACTGTTGGCATTCAAAATGACTTGTCAACACGTATACACAAACAGTTTCCTTCCTCACAGTCTATCATCATTCACTTTACCACTTCTGAATTTTCCAATTGTACGCTCCAATTCACCAATGATGTACTTTAATAATATTATGAGAAAAAGAGATAGTATTATTTGTTTTATCACACCGCACCCATGAGTCTATATTGGCACGTACCGCGTCTTGCGCCAAGTCCTAGACGTTCCATCGATTACCCATTAATATTCTCAGTAGTTGCATGCCATTGAACCAGTCTATTCTCGTGGTACATTGCAAAAAAAGAGTAGTTTATACAAATAAATTTATTTATCTGCCCAGGAAACGTCCTTTAATTGCTAAACTAATGAAAAAGAAGCAAATACCACTGAAGAACATTAATCGATCCCATTGCTGATGGGGCACTGCTGATGAGTGGAAACGTCACAATGTAACAATTTTCAAGAAAAAAAAATTCTTCAATTAGTTGGCTTCCGTAAGAATCATTTTGAAATGACTTAATTCAAACATACACAAAAAAACTATGTATGTGAAGAAAAAAGCATACATCGTAATGGATTATTCTATGCAGACTTCAGGCATTAGCTCAGTGCAACTATTATATGTCAAGTTAAATATTCCTTTTATGAATTTCATCAGCTCATAACATCTCGAGAGATGATACCCGAATCGTAGGTATTTATAAACCGGGTTATAATTATAAATTAATTATTCGCAATCACCACTGAAAGAAACAAAGGCTCGTAAGACTGGATTGTTTACAGAATTAATGGGTTGATGAATATTGACGGCAGCCAGAAAGTCTTTTACAGCTTTATACATATCACAGATTAGCCAGAATACGATAATAAATCACGTGCATCACGATATGATGAACTCCAAAAAACCGAATAGTCGACATTGGTCTACACACGCACACACTACTGCATCTGTCAAGCGTTGTGCGTTTCTGCTGGAGCCTTTCATCCATATAGAATGTTGGGAAAGCACCACTGGAGGCGTGGCAGTAGCTAGTAATGTACATATATCAAGCTCCGAGAAGTTATCAACTTATTATTCTAATTAATTATCCCGCACATGCCCAATCGTTTGAAGGTCCTTTGCAGGTCTATGATAGATAAGAATTATTGTTTGATCGATCATCGGTTTTTTTAATGAATTTTTCAAAAAAATGAAATATTTCAACGGAACTTATCATCTTTTTTTTTAAATTTACCCCTAGAATGTTGAATGACCGCTCAAACGATCGAGAATCGTTTGCAGGTGATTGATAGATGATCATCAATCCCCTACAGAACACTAATTATGAATTGTTGATTAAAAATCATTTTGGAGTTACTGAGCTCAACGGAGGCGGAGTAGGGAGGTCGCCATATTGCATCCAACAGCTGACGGTTTGCATTTCGGAGCATGGCGATAAACTACTCCGAAACAACAGATTCATTTTATTATCCAAAATGTAAGTCATAATTAACCGATTGAGTGTAGTTAATACAATGGATGAAGTGAAGAATAATTTCAATCATTTTTCTCCTGTAACTAGTTTTAATAATTTTTTTTTCAAAATTGGACGGTGATCGTTCCAACCACAGGCCATTTTGCTTGAATATAGCTCTCAATTTAATTACATGTGAATCTAATTAATAATATCTCCATTCTCAGAGGCAGAGAATATGATCTCCACTGTTGAATGTTTTTTCCTGAATAATCGTCACATAATTGCAACTGAATGACAAAGCGGTTTTAGAACAATTCCAACAATTTGTGGAAGTGATCTTGCAACAGTTAACAGTGAAAAAATAGAGATGGATTTCTTCCAGGTACGGATGAAATACCTCGACCGATTTCATCGAAAAAGGGTCCAAAAGAAAGTGAGTTGAAATTATTCATGTAGTTTGGCACAATCCCGATTACGCAGCTTTAATCAACAATTCAGAAGGAAATGAGACATTCGAATTAATCAATAGTCTTCTTTCCAATCAATCTCACGATCTCATCTACAGGAGCAGGGCGCAAATATTGTTATCTCTTCGTGACACTGACGTATGTTATTCTACTGAGAAAATGTGGAATGACATTCCAATATTAGAAACCGAAGTTGTGGTACACCAGCCGATGTTTGGAGGAATTGTCTTTTGAATAAACCGAGCCAATGGAAAAAGTCTGATTGTACTTGTGGGAGCTATATCCAACCCATTTCGATCTTGGAGCCGAATATTACTAAATCATTGATCACATCAAACAAGTTACTTTTACCTCTGGAGTTTCATGAAGTTTTAAAAAAGGTGCAATGTCGCCGACCTCTTTGTACCAGCAGATGTAATGTACAGACAACACCCAATTTCCATCTATTCATTCATTTGAAGCGATCAACTAAGTGTTTGCTTGGGAATGTATTTAAAATGATTGAAATGGGCGATCAGTATCAGTGAGTATTACTTTACATCAATTACATTCAAATATTATTCCTTTGGTTTCTATTGTACAATTATTCAATATTGTTGCAGAATTGCTGGGGTCATCAGTGCATTTCATGACCGATACGTGGCCTTTAGTTTAGTGAATGGAAAGTGGTGGTTGTGCGACAACCAGCAGCCAAACATCCAAATGACATCAGATGTAGAATTCGTTGAACTGGTTGGATTAATTCATATTTTAAAAAGTGCAATGAGTTGCTAAGCATGTTAAAAAAAATATCAATTACGAAAGTTATTCTATCAAAGATGAATATTTATTTGTTTTCCAATAAAAAAATATGATGATTACAAAATTTATTCAAGTCTTATCTTTTAAATAAAGAAAAATTCTCATCTAGTTTATTACTGGGAAAGATCTTCAGCAAAATTCCAAAATTAATCAACTATGAATCCTCTCGAGCTCTCCAGATGCAAAATGATCAAAAGACTTAACATATAATCTGTAAGAAATAGACAGTATGTGAGAATAATTATCTATACGTCGATCAGGCACTTCACAGCTTTCTGATATCACGCAATATTGAATTCATTTAAAATTTGTAAAAATAACACATTGCAATTTTATACTACAAATAAAAATCAAAGTGTAAAAATGACGGAAAAATTACAACGTAAATGAAAAATAATTGGTAATGAACAAGTATACAGGCTTACCGTTGTTCCTTTTTTAGTGGCTTTTCGAATAATCCATGTCATTCAATCGGTTGCCATGCAAACTGGTTATGAATTAAATAAACAGAATAGCAAATTAGAAGAATAGAGATGTGAATAACATTCGGCGATGCATAAAAATGGCAGCAGCAATCAGTTCACCATAGTTTACCGGTAGTTGTTCCTTAATTAAAATAATGCAATTGGTATGCATTCCCCAGCCTATGGTGAATAATGGTATGACATTTTTAAATTTTTGGTATGCATTGTTTAAACAAAATTAATTTATAAAAAATTTGCCACTTGCCAGCCGGGGGTAATGAACTAAAAATTTTGAAAATATTAAATTAAATACATATTTCAATGGTAAACAATGGTAAAATATTAAAAACGGTTAAAAACCATTTGTTTGCTCAGAAATAAGTAAATAGTATATTAGAGGTAGCGGACGGTACAGGCACTCAGCGCTCCATTTACCCCTCCCCCTCTTTTCCAAATGGCTTTACAGCTGTATCGACAATCGTCACCATGTTTGTTTAAAAGGAGAAGGTGCACGGTGCTTTTATTTCTACGCATTTCGGAGCCAATTACAATTTTGCCATTTAATTATTGTGGTAGTCGCTATGATACGTCAACCATGTCGGTCAGGTGAGTACTTATAACATTATTATCATTGTTGAATACCTATCAAGTGTTAATGGGATCATGCCCATTTGGAGCAAATGTTATCATGAGTTTCATTGCCGCCATTGAGTAAGTGCTATGGTTACAGGGAGTTGAAAAAAATCACGAAGATAAAAGCTGTCTGTGCTGTGAAAACGATACAACTAGTTATTGTGTGGTGTGTAGTTTGCTTACTTCAAAAGACTTTCAAAACTGAGACCTATCAGCATAATTTGCTGTACAGATTGGCAATGGGGGAATCCAGTTTTTCAAGTGTTCATGCTCTTTCGAGAGAAGATTTGATTTATTGTAGGAATGAGTGATAATTAAACTAAACATATGTGATGCATGCCGTCTAAAAATTTTTGCTTACATGATTGCCATTTCAGAGTCTGGTCGAATGTGGGTGAATCTCAATACAGGAAGGATGGAAGCATTGTCATGTAAGTGTTCCAGTGATATGATCAGTATGGATTCATTTATCCTTATATTTTTTCTCCTTTATTCACACAAATTTTTATACTCTGATCGCGAAACGACTTTAATAGACGAAATATTATCAACTGTTTGCGTACAGAAAAAAATACCTAAAAAAAAATTATTAAAAATTTTCCCGGAACAGGGAAATTGATTTAATTAAATATAAATTGGTAACGAGTAATTTGTGATAAACTTGCGTTAGGCCTTTTCATCGATTACATCCAAATCTCTTTCTTAACGTTACGATTCCAATTAATTTTTCAAACACTGGTTACCGATTTTAACGAATAAAGAAAACACCTGAATTTCTTATTCTATTCTAGTTCTATTTCTATTTCTTATTCTATTCTAATTCTAATTTTGGTTTTTGGTTTTTGCTTGTTTTGCTCACAGAATTCAACTTCGTGATGCTAATATTAGGGCTGAATATAAAATCACTTTGTCTGAGCATATCGTTGATACTTGGGAAAGATGCATGAGGAAAAATCCCACCTTAATTAAAAAATACTGGTGCAGCTGTGGCTTCACTGAAAGTGTTTGTGTCCTTCAGCCTGACAGTGCGAAAATTTTGCGGAGTAATTTTCAAGGTCTAGAGAAGCTTTTGGATGTTCATAGGAGACTGTATAAGGTGAAATGTCCGAAATGTTCGGAGTCATGTACTGTTGACTATGTTTACAATGGCCTCGTTTTCGTTCAACTGAGCTGTACCAAATCTTTGGGCCTGCCAAAAAAATGCCCACTGAGTCAAATTCAAAAAGAGTTGGTTTTCAAAGATCGTCACAGGTATTATATTCATAATGTATTCATAATTATTTAGATCATTCAATTCCCGGAAAGCTAATTAAAGTTTGTTAATAATTAATGTTACAGGTTGACCAGCGTTGTTGTGCAGAACCCAGACGGTGTGTATATTGTATTTTATAGGAGGATGGATGGAACTTGGATATTGCAGTCGAAGCTTTTCCAGCCCTTCCAAGAATATCCTGAGTCAACCATCGTTCAACCCCACGGGGCACTTTATGTACTTCTCGAAGAGCCTACGTGATTAGAAATTTCCTATTTTCTTCGGGTCTTCTTAAAATTAAAAATTTAATTAAACTTTAGGTTCAATTTCGAAAACATTGAAAATATTCCAAGACTGATAGAAGATATTTTTGAAATATTTTTATTGTAGTTAATAAAGCTTTTCTTAAGTAATTTTATAAACATTCTTAATCTCGAACCCACGATAAAATACCCGCGAACATCAGTTTTCTCCTACCAGAACTAATAAAACTTGAATGAGAATCGGCACTTTCCAGGCTCATTGTTAACTGTTTCGGGGAACAATTTATTTCACTGTTAAGAATTTCAGAACATTCAATCATTGTGATTGATAACGAGCTGTCATGGAAAGTCTCCAGTGTAGTTTTGCAAACTGGTGAGGCATGGTCTGCCCTGGCGGTTGAGGGAACACGCAATAGCGTGTATGTTGCGTGGATGTTGCGTGGTAGTTGGGTGGTAGTTAATTTTATGCATAAAAGGGCCAAAAATCATAAAATTAATATGAGAAAGTTAAGGCCCGGGTGGAGGGATTTTTGCCCGACATGTCCCTAGGAAATTCCCTAGAAAAAAGGCGTTTTACGGGTAACGAAATGCCAGCCCCTGTAGGCCCTCAAAAAATATAATTGTAGGGTCAATCGACAGATAATTATTTTTGCCGTGCCGGTAATTAGGTCTCAGGGGTGGAAAATTGAGGAATGAACGTGTAAATTACGTTCAAAGATACCCCCTAGATTTCACCAAGATCAATTCTCCAATGATCGTTTGGGGAAAAATATGGCGGCTCAATCACTGCGGAATAAAAAC
>NW_011887871.1:268109-269708 GCF_000806365.1 Fopius arisanus | reverse complement strand
AGCCATTTCTTCTATTCATTTTTCTTGCCTATATGGAGCACCGCCGTCCTTCATACGGCATACATTTTTACATCTTAGAAGGGATATATCTTAGAAGGGATTATCCACGCTATCGCGGATGTGCTATCGTGGATGTAGTGTGTATGTTGCGTGAATGCGATTCCCCAATAAGGTGGATTATTTTGTACATTTGACAATATCAATTGGGTTAGTACTGTTTTATGTTCCCCCCACCCCATCATTTATTTTTTATAACTTATCTAAAAATTATCTAATTACTATTAAAACGGTGGATTACAGACGAAATTAGTTGATCTCTCTCTTAATAGCAATCCTTAACCGAAAGTACTTTATGAATAGAGGTATAAAGGGATAATAACCATCACATTTTTGACAGATAACCATATGTTTAATACTTGAATAATGTACACTGTAGTTTACGATAATTCATCACATCCATTACAATTTGCAGGCTGAAATATATAATTGGGATATTTCGGTAATTCTTATAATTCGAATTTTACAATGAGAATCCCCATACCATATGGTGAGCTGAATTACAGAATATTATGTTTTCCAGTCAATTCAGGAGGATTTCGCTACAAATTCACACCGATGTGATGATCCCCCTAAATACCTCAAGTGAATGGTTTGCTCTCCCACAGTTTTCTGCAAATTTTCGAACCATTCTTGATTTTCTGAACAGTATTTAACGATGCGCAATGGTAGGAATATTTGAAATTCCTTCTGAAACTCAGCAACAATGCGTTTCCCGAATTTGGTGTTGACCCATTTCACTTGAGAAATTAGGTATTCTTTATTCACTTCCAGGTCCACCATTTTCTTCGTTGGTAAACAGGCAGGTGCAGAGCTAATTGCGTTGAGTTTGCTGAAGTTCATTTGGATCGTTCTACTCTTACTGAGGTTACGAGTTAATGCGAAGATGGAGACTCGGCGACTCTCCTTATAGGATGATTATAATGCATCATCAACACAATTTTTAAATAATTCCATCGACGCAGCAAGGTTTCCGTTTCCTAGAACGAGTGTATGTCTTTTGTTGGTATCTATTGTTCAACATGGGCAGAGTGAGCATTCTGGGAAATACTTAATGGCTGGTATTATGACTAGTTTGAGTTCAAGGCTGTTTTTTTTTTTGTTTTTTTTTTTTGCAGAATTAACAGAAGTATTGTTCTAGGGAAATTTGCATTGTACTGCTTTCTTATATAATGAGACGTTCCCAGAATTTCCAGCAGTCTTAGGCAGAAGTTTCCGAGTGCTAAAAGATCGTTTTGAGTAAAACTCTGTTATAAAAAATGGATTCATCACCTTATTTGAAACTAATCGAAACCATGAAAGAAGCTTATAAACTATGGGAAAAACAACCGCGGGAAGATCGTGAGAAATTGTTGAACATTGGTGGAAAGTGGTTGAGGAGATTGAATAAAAGCGTGAGAGTTAAGTCGAAGTGTTCTATTGCTCATAAATGAAGAATACAAACAACGATAGCGCGTTTACATTCTCTGATTAAAAAGTTCAAACGGAGACAAAAGAAGGGTGGCACAATTAGTTCTCCTAATCAGCGGAATGTAAGAAGCC